>NC_079228.1:6441257-6456257 GCF_029633865.1 Lampris incognitus
TAGCAGGTTAAAAGCTGCCTTGCCGTGAGTGCGAGTCCTTCTGAGGTGATCTGTGTCCTTTCGCTCGCAGGCTGTGCATCCAGCACTGTGCTGAATACCTCAGCCTGTCTGTCTGTGGCAACCCAGTGTTGTGGTGCATTATGTCAATCTGTTATTACCGCTTATATGGCCAGTAATAGTGTGTGAGTGGGGGCAGGAGGGCCGTGCTGTGGGACCGGCGCGGGGTTGTGGGGACATCGTGTTAGACTGACACCACGAACACAGAAGAGATCCCAATCCAACAAAAGGAAAAAAAGAAACTGACTCACATCCACCTCCTCTGACAAGCCTTCCAGAAAGGGAGCGCAGGGCGTCCGGGTAGCGTAGCGGTCTATTCCATTGCCTACCAACACGGGGCTCGCCGGTTCGAATCCCCGCGTTGCCTCCGGCTTGGTCGGGTGTCCCTACAGACACAATTGGCCGTGTCTGCGGGTGGGAAGCCGGATGTGGGTATGTGTCCTGGTCGCTGCACTAGCGCCTCCTCTGGTCGGTTGGGGAGGAGGGGGTCTGGTCTCTACTGATGACTGGCTGCAGGTTGCAGTACTGCATGTCAGCTGTGGAGGAGGGGGTCTGGTCTCTATTGATGACTGTGGCTGCAGGTTGCAGTACTGCATGCCAGCTGTTGAGGAGGGGGTCTGGTCTCTACTGATGACAGGCTGCAGGTTGCAGTACTGCATGTCAGGTGTGGAGGAGGGGGTCTGGTCTCTACTGATGACTGTGGCTGCAGGTTGCAGTACTGCATGTCAGGTGTGGAGGACGGGGTCTGGTCTCTACTGATGACTGGCTGCAGGTTGCAGTACTGCATGTCAGCTGTGGAGGAGGGGGTCTGGTCTCTACTGATGACTGGCTGCAGGTTGCAGTACTGCATGTCAGCTGTGGAGGAGGGGGTCTGGTCTCTACTGATGACTTGCTGCAGGTTGCAGTACTGCATGTCAGCTGTGGAGGAGGGGGTCTGGTCTCTACTGATGACTGGCTGCAGGTTGCAGTACTGCATGCCAGGTGTGGAGGAGGGGGTCTGGTCTCTACTGATGACTGGCTGCAGGTTGCAGTACTGCATGCCAGGTGTGGAGGAGGGGGTCTGGTCTCTACTGATGACTGGCTGCAGGTTGCAGTACTGCATGCCAGCTGTGGAGGAAGGGGTCTGGTCTCTACTGATGACTGGCTGCAGGTTGTGAACAGCAATAGTGCAGCACAGTCATTCAATATGATCATTTATCATCTTTTATTGGTATTGTATCAGGATGAAATGTGGATATTATCATATCATAACACACAATCCTGTTGTCTAAATGAATGATTATAAGAAATTATTTCCCACAAAAAAGAGGTCTGAAGTATTTGAGGTTGGAGGAAGTGTTACTCTAAACACCGCAGTGATTCTGGCTTGATGTTCTTGACGTTGCCGGGCAGCTGAGTGAGACGGACCTCGGCTCGATCCTCATGTGGATTTGGTATTTCTGCACATGTAAGCAGATATCGTGACACATATTCATATCGTGTGATTATGATGACGACATTTTCCAGCAGGAAGAACGTGTGCATAGCTCGTGCCGTGGCGGTGGTGGGCGACACCCTCTCAGTCCAGGTGACGGGGTCATTCCCTCCACCTATCGGGGCCGAGGCGCACCACCACGGTTCTTAATGTGACGACAGTCTCTCCTCTCCAGCAGCTCCCTTCTTCTCCTCTGAGCCGGGGAGAGGAGCCGGAGGGGAGCCAGCTCCAGGGAAGGAGCTACGTTACGGCGATACTCCAGAACAGACAGCAGGGGGCGAGAGTGGGGCAACTGTGTGGACACCTTGCGTGGCGTCGACCGAAGCAGGGGTCGCTGCGGTCAGAGGGCACTGAAACGAAGCAAGCACGCCCCTCGTGCAGTCACTGGGCGGCACGCGGGAGCCCCCTGGCATCACGGGGCCAGTCAGAACCTGCCACCACATAGGGATTTTATTTTGGGGGGGGGGGATTTTCCCCCCTTTTTCTAGCCAGTTGTATCCGGCCAGTTACCCCACTCTGGACGGGCCTGGCTTAAGACGCTGCTGAGAGACGGCAAACAGACCCGCTAACAACAGGAAGGAGCACGTGCATGTTGCCTAAAACTCAGAGGATGCGGGGATGGAGGATCCTTCAGCCCCTCCGGTCTCTCTTCTAGATTTTCTTTCTAACCCCCCCCCCCATTTTGTCCCCAATTGTATCCAGCCAATTACCCCGCTCTTCCGAGCCGTCCCGGTCTCTGCTCCACCCCCTCTGCTGATCCGGGGAGGGCTGCAGACTACCACATGCCTCCACCCATACATGTGGAGTCACCAGCCGCTTCTTTTCACCTGACAGTGAGGGGTTTCACCAGCGCGTGGGAGGATCACGCTATCCCCCCTTAACAGGTGCCCCGACCGACCAGAGGAGGCGCTAGCGCAGCGACCGGGACACACACCCACATCCGGCTTCCCACCCGCAGACACGGCCAACTGTGTCTGTAGGGACGCCCGACCAAGCCGGAGGTAACACGGGGATTCGAACCGGCGATCCCCGTGTTGGTAGGCAACGGAATAGACCGCTACACCGCCCAGACGCCGCTCATATATTGATCTGAAGTGACGTCATATTAAAGTGACTGCCCTCTCTCCTGGACATGCACTTACACACGTGTGCGTACGCGTAAGGAGCGTTTTCCCGTCGTTTCCGGGGCTCCGCTGCCGTCCCCCCCCCCCCCCCGCCAGCCTGGGACGGTCCCCCAGCCCGGGACGGCCCCCCCTCCCGCTCTCCTCGATGATTGATTGTACATAGAATCAGGCAGAAAGGCAAAGCGAGGGGACAATGAGGGTTTTAAATGGACATTAGTCCTACAAAAGCCCCATCATGTCACTGCACAATGAGGAAGGTGTGGAGACGGGCAGAGCCGACCCGAGCAGAGCCGACCCGGGCAGAGCCGACCCGAGCAGAGCCGACCCGAGCAGAGCCGACCCGGGCAGAGCCGACCCGAGCAGAGCCGACCCGGGCAGAGCCGACCCGAGCAGAGCCGACCCGAGCAGAGCCGACCCGGGCAGAGCCGACCCGAGCAGAGCCGACCCGGGCAGAGCCGACCCGAGCAGAGCAGACCCGGGCAGAGCCGACCCGAGCAGTGCCGACCCGGGCAGAGCCGACCCGAGCAGAGCCGACCCGGGCAGAGCCGACCCGAGCAGAGCCGACCCAGGCAGAGCCGACCCGAGCAGAGCCGACCCGAGCAGTGCCGACCCGGGCAGAGCCGACCCGAGCAGAGCCGACCCGAGCAGAGCCGACCCGGGCAGAGCCGACCCGAGCAGAGCCGACCCGAGCAGAGCCGACCCGGGCAGAGCCGACCCGAGCAGAGCCGACCCGAGCAGCCTTTTGTTCAGGACCCAGCGCTTGTTTTCTGACCAGGCGCTGTGTAAATTAGTGGATCAGCACCGGGCAGCCTGTTCCGAGTTGGGTTTTTTCCCTCTCCCACCCTTGTAAAGCACACAAGGCCCTTAAGACGTTCACATAAAGGTTGCAGAAGATCATGGCTCTTCTTCTTCTGCAGCCGCACGAGACGGTAGGAGGGCACGCTGCTCTCAGACGCGCGCAGCGCCGCTCGGCCTTCACGTGTTCATTTCAATAAGCCGACCCAGATAGCGGAGCTGCTGTGGCCCGGACCCGTCCCACACCGACACTGCATCCGGCCCACATACCGCGTGGAGTGATGGCACTTGGGCGGTCCGCTCCTGTTTGCCAGATCTGGGCCAGAACCAAGCCATCGCAATGCCGCATGTGCCACATATTTGCCAAAGGTGGCCATATTTGTGTTGTGGTATTTGGGCCACATTCACCATTTACCACACGGGCCACTTCAGGGTCACATCCGGACCACATGTTGCTCAGAGCCACAAAAGGCCCACATGTGAGTTGGCATATGGGGCCATATTTGCTATGATACATGTGGGCCACTTCAGGCTCACATCCATGTTGCCAGGGCCAGAAGAAGACCAGCAGTGCCGCATCACTGCCTGAAGTGGCCCGCATACGGATGCAGTCTGGGTTCCTGTCAAACAGGCAGTTCTTCACCTGTGTCTGCGTCACGTGTTCTCTGCCTTGCAGCTTGATGAGCAGCCATCACAGCCGCTCCGTCAGCCGCTCCGTCAGCCGCTCCACCCCTCTGGAAGGGCAACTGGACGTGCTTTCTTAAGCGCCCAGAGCCCATGTGAGGTGGCCGTAATGGGTCTCGTATCAGCGGAGCATTCAGCACCGCGCTGATATGACGACATTACTGGGCCGCCCATCCGACTGGGGACGGGCGAGGTGCGGAGAGATTCGGGACTGGAATGAGAGGGGCAGTTAGTCCCCGGGTCACAGATAAGAGCTCACATTGCTGAGGCTCTTTTCTCTGATTAAAATAATCTGCTCCTGTATTGTCACCATGTGTGTGTGGTGTGTGTCTGTGTGGGTCTGTGTGAGAGTCTATAAACGGCCCAACTAAAGCACTTGGGGCCTTGATTCTTGTTGGAGGTTATGGGGATGATCAGGGGCGCCTATAAAGAATAGCAGAAAGTTAATTAAAATGATGCATAATTATGCATGATTATGCATAAATATGCAAAATATGCATTTCTCTAAAAATGGCTAAAAACCACTTTTCTCGGCATTTCAGGTGATTCTGAGCATCTTTGATTTTTTTCACCTATATAAAAAAAATTTCTGGGACTTAAATGTTTTGGCATTATGCAAAATATATGCATTTTTGTAAAAATGCACTTATGATCCTCATTTTTTTGGAGGTGGTAGGTATTGTTCCAGAGAGGACCAGAAAAATGGCAGAAAATTAAAATATAATTATAATAATTATTCATAATTATGCATAATTATGCATTTTCTAAAAATGGCTAAAAACCACTTTTCTCGGCATTTTCAGATGATTCTGAGCATTTGGGGGGAGGGAGTTGGAGTGGGGGGGGGGTTTAGAGGCAGGGGGAGGCGGTTAGCTGGCAGGAGGAAGAGGAGGGAGATTTAGACGGGTGGAGAACCAAACCGCTACATTGTAGCGGGGCTCTTCTAGTAATACAATAAAGGACAGAGAACGACAGACAGACATCGGCTGAAATACGGAACATGTTGTTCCCTTAGTCGACTCCTCCCTCCGGGTCCGGACGTGACAGAAGAGCCAGAATGGAGGAACCGCTACCTAAACCAACCTGCTCATGGCGATGCAGAAAGAAGCGGGTGCAGATCGTGTCAGACTCAGCTGGGGCTAACCCAGCCTTGTATCGCTGCTCCCGCCTCTCTTCCTGCACAGGGGCTTTAGTGGGGCTGATAAGGGCTAATCTCAGGCTAGCTGCTGCTCATTTAAGGCAGAGTTTTCCCAGATTTCACACTGATGTTGTGCAACTATCCACTCCCCTACCCCCCCCTCCCTCCCTCCCAGGCTGCCCAGCGGCTGCCCAGCGGCTGCCCAGCGGCTGCCCCGACGTGCGGTGAGCGCTGGGTAGTGTGCAGCATGGACGCTGTGTGGCTCAGCCACGAGCCATGAGCAGACAGCTAATGTCATTTTCTTTTTTACCCCCCCCCCCAATTGTATCTGGCCAATCACCCGCTCTCTGAGCCGTCCCGGTCGCTGCTCCACCCCCTCTGCTGATCCGGGGAGGGCTGCAGACTACCACGTGTCTCCTCCCATACATGTGGAGTCGCCAGCCGCTTCTTTTCACCTGACAGTGAGGAGTTTCACCAGGGGGACGTAGCACGTGGGAGGATCACGCTACCCCCCAGTTCCCCCTCCCATCTGAACAGGCGCCCCGATTGACCAGAGGAGGCGCTAGTGCAGCGACCAGGACACATACCCACGTCCGGCTTCCCACCCGCAAACACGACCAATTGTGTCTGTAGGGATTCCCGACCAAGCCGGAGGTAACACGGGGATTCGAACCGGCGATCCCTGTGCTGGTAGGCAACGAAATAGACCACCACGCCACCCGGACACCCAGCTAATGTCATTTGAAGTCAGATAGAAGCCTGATGAGCTCTGCTGAAAGTCGTCTTACCAGGCCGCTGCAAGTCGGGGTGCTTGGATGTCAAGTAGCTTCTGAAATATGCTCAGTTTACATCTCGCGAGAGGCGCGTGCGAGAGTTTATCTCCGGGGGTTTGATAATTAATGACTCACGCGCCCCCTCTCGTCATGTCTCTGCCCGCCATGTTGTAATATGGCGTCAACAAAATCAGGAACCAGGAAAATGTATTTGTCATTTCATTCCATGCGCCTGCGCACATGAAGCAAAACGAACCATCTTTTCCCCAGCCCACAGCAGTGCAACACAATGACACACACATCCAAACTACCAGGACACACACATCCAAACTACAAGAACACACACATCCAAAGTACAAGAGCACACACACCCAAACTACAAGAGCACACACACCCAAACTACAAGAACACACACACCCAAACTACAAGAGCACACACATCCAAACTACAAGAACACACACATCCAAACTACAAGAACACACACACCCAAACTACAAGAACACACATATCCAAACTACAAGAGCACACACACCCAAACTACAAGAACACACACATCCAAACTACAAGAACACACACATCCAAACTACAAGAACACACATATCCAAACTACAAGAGCACACACATCCAAACTACAAGAACACACACATCCAAACTACAAGAACACACACATCCAAACTACAAGGACACACACATCCAAACTACAAGAACACACACATCCAAACTACAAGAACACACATATCCAAACTACAAGAACACACACATCCAAACTACAAGGACACACACATCCAAACTACAAGAACACACACATCCAAACTACAAGAACACACACATCCAAACTACAAGAACACACACATCCAAACTACAAGAACACACATATCCAAACTACAAGAGCACACACATCCAAACTACAAGAACACACACATCCAAACTACAAGAACACACACACCCAAACTACAAGAACACACATATCCAAACTACAAGAGCACACACATCCAAACTACAAGAACACACACATCCAAACTACAAGAACACACACATCCAAACTACAAGAACACACACATCCAAACTACAAGAACACACACATCCAAACTACAAGAACACACACACCCAAACTACAAGAACACACATATCCAAACTACAAGAGCACACACACCCAAACTACAAGAACACACACATCCAAACTACAAGAACACACACATCCAAACTACAAGAACACACACATCCAAACTACAAGGACACTGTCATCCAAACTACAAGAACAAAACAAAAAAAAATCTACAAAAACACAAATGCCCAACATAGCAACAACAACACAAAAAAAAAAAATCACCGTCCAGGAGAACGAACGCCATCCAGGATGGCTGTCGGAACCGCCGGTCTGCATGGGCTAGCAGACCGACGGTTTAAAATTTTAGGTTTAAAATTTTAAAGAAAAAAGACGATGCAGAGACATGTGAAGACACTGTAAAACGACTGAACTTACCCACAAAAAGTCAATACCCATTACCAAAATTAAAAAATTTAAGAATTTCAGGAAAGACAAAGTACACATTTTGCAACCCACTGAAAAATGTGCAAATGGTGACAGTTCTGTAGTCACGTGCACAGTCATAATGATCATTTGGTCGGGTGGATGAAGCGTTTTCACAGGGCCAGTAGTTCAATATGAATGAGGGGATCAGAATCAAAATCAGAATCAGAGCACTTTATTAATCCCCGAGGGGAAATTGGGTTCTACTACAGACACTCACACTCTAGTAAAGGAGAAAAAAAACTCACAAGATACAACATAGCAAGAAAATAGAAACAAATAGAAACAAGACAAACAAACAAATAGAAATAAAGATAAAATAAGAAATAGAAATAAGAACAACATATATCAACAAGCATGGTGCACATAACACGCTATCTATACTGCACAAGTGGGAGGGCAGACCTGTGAGCATTAACTGCGAGTGTCTGACCCTCTGAGTGAGGAGGTGTAAAGTTTGATGGCCACAGGCAGGAATGACCTCCTGTGGCGCTTTTCAGCAGAATGAGCCTATTACTTAAAGTCCTCCTGTGCCTGACCAGCATGTCATGGAGTGGGTTGGAGACATTGTCCATGATGACACATAACTTCCACAGCGTCCTCTTCAGAAACCGCTGCCAGAGAATCCAGTTCCACCCCCACAACATCACCGGCCTTGCGGATCACTTTGTTGAGCCTGTTTCCATCCACTACCCTCAACCTGCTGCCCCAACACACAACAGCAAACAGGAGAGTACTGGCCACCACAGACTCACGCCACATCCTGAGCACTGGCCACCACAGACTCACACCACATCCTGAGCACTGGCCACCACAGACTCACGCCACATCCTGAGCACTGGCCACCACAGACTCACGCCACATCCTGAGCACTGGCCACCACAGACTCACACCACATCCTGAGCAATGGCCATCACATACTCATACCACATCCTGAGCACTGGCCACCACAGACTCATACCACATCCCGAGCACTGGCCACCACAGACTCATACCACATCCTGAGCACTGGTCACCACAGACTCATACCACATCCTGAGCACTGGCCACCACAGACTCATACCACATCCTGAGCACTGGCCAACACAGACTCATACCACATCCCGAGCACTGGCCACCACAGACTCATACCACATCCTGAGCACTGGCCACCACAGACTCATACCACATCCTGAGCACTGGTCACCACAGACTCATACCACATCCTGAGCACTGGCCACCACAGACTCATACCACATCCCGAGCACTGGCCACCACAGACTCACACCACATCCTGAGCACTGGCCACCACATACTCATACCACATCCTGAGCACTGGTCACCACAGACTCACGCCACATCCTGAGCACTGGCCACCACAGACTCACGCCACATCCTGAGCACTGGCCACCACAGACTCACACCACATCCTAAGCACTGGCCACCACATACTCATACCACATCCTGAGCACTGGCCACCACAGACTCACGCCACATCCTGAGCACTGGCCACCACAGACTCATACCACATCCTGAGCACTGGTCACCACAGACTCACACCACATCCTGAGCACTGGCCACCACATACTCATACCACATCCTGAGCACTGGCCACCACATACTCACACCACATCCTGAGCACTGGCCACCACAGACTCACGCCACATCCTGAGCACTGGCCACCACAGACTCACACCACATCCTGAGCACTGGCCACCACAGACTCATACCACATCATGAGCACTGGCCACCACAGACTCACACCACATCCTGAGCACTGGCCACCACAGACTCATGTCGCATCCTGAGAACTGTCTGGCAGATGTTGAAGGACCTCAGCCTCCTCAGGAAGCACAGACGGCTCTGTCCCTTCTTGTAGAGGCCATCAGTATCCTTAGCCCAGTCCAGTTTATTGTCTATATACACCCCCAGATACTTGTAGTATTCCACAGTGTCCACACTGAGGGGCGACATCCTGCACTGATCTATCAGTGCAGAATTTAACCATTTAACAATGTTCCTCTCTCCTCTCTATACACATACTGTACATACAGCCTGTACTTAGTGTCTACCTGTCAGTGTAGCATCCATATGAAGATAAATGTCAATTCAGAGCTCGAGACACTGATAAGGAGATTTAATAAATGCACCTTAAGACATTACTATTGACACCTTACCCATTTTCCTCACTCTGCCCTCCTTCGTCTAATCGATGTCACCCCATGACCTAAAAATCAATGTTGGACAGTAACAAAATGAAAACCATTTATGAAATGCAATTATAGGCAACCAATAGAAATGTCTCAAGTGACCCCTTAACTGCGTATTTTTTTGTCTCATCTGAGTTGTTTCTATCTCCAGATTCTATATCGTATTGATCACCACATGTCACAGGTTTGAGATGAGGTCCTGTGGGATCAGCAGATGCAGGAAAAAAAAGAGTAATTTATTGGATTACGGGATTAATTTAATGTTTAGCAACAACTGCACAGTGATGGGAAAATGGGTCCGTGGAGCAAGCTGGGCTCTGGCTCTCCTTCTTCCCCCCCACCTTTTTTTTCCTCCCCAATTATATCCGGCCAATTGTCCCGGTCTCTGCTCATCCCCTCTGCTGATCCGGGGGGGGGGGGGGGGGCTGCAGACTACCACATGTCTCCTCCCATACATGTGGAGTCACCAGCCGCTTCTTTTCACCTGACAGTGAGGAGTTTCTCCAAGGGGACGTAGCGCGTGGGAGAATCACGCTATTCTCCCCAGTTCCCCCTTCCCCCCGAAAAGACGCCCCGACCAACCAGAGGGGGCGCTAGTGCAGCGACCAGGACACATACCCACATCCGGCTTCCCACCCGCAGACACGGCCAGTTGTGTCCGACTTGCAGTCCGACTTGTCGATTTCCCTCTCGTGTTCTCACCCCAGTCGTTTCTTTGGGAGTAAATTAAAGACATGTCTGTCAATTATTCATTATTATTCGTAGATCCACTTGTGCTTGTTTTCTTTTTTTTAATACAAATTGGATATTCAGCCCTTCTGTTGTCTTCCGGGTCAACATGGCCCGTAACAGTGTTTACCAGCAGAGAAAAGACTCTACGTGGTATTTTTTCAGCCTGAAACGTGGTGACTTTCCCTGCAGGGACCCCAACATTAGAAACACTGAGACGTTGTTTATGTTCATATTTCCACGAAAGCTGTACACCACTAGGGTACTAAGATTGTCTTAGGGTCATGTGTGACCCTAAGCCATGTGTGGCCCTAAGCCATGTGTGGCCCTAAGCCATGTGTGACCCTAAGCCATGTGTGGCCCTAAACCATGTGTGACCCTAAGCCATGTGTGACCCTAAGCCATGTGTGGCCCTAAGCCATGTGTGGCCCTAAGCCATGTGTGGCCCTAAGCCATGTGTGACCCTAAGCCATGTGTGGCCCTAAACCATGTGTGACCGTAAGCCATGTGTAACCCTAAGCCATGTGTGGCCCTAAACCATGTGTGACCCTGAGCCATGTGTGACCCTAAGCCATGTGTGACCCTAAGCCATGTGTGGCCCTAAACCATGTGTGACCCTAAGCCATGTGTAACCCTAAGCCATGTGTGACCCTAAGCCATGTGTGGCCCTAAACCATGTGTGACCGTAAACCATGTGTAACCCTAAGCCATGTGTGGCCCTAAGCCATGTGTGGCCCTAAACCATGTGTGACCGTAAACCATGTGTGGCCCTAAGCCATGTGTGACCGTAAACCATGTGTGACCGTAAACCATGTGTAACCCTAAGCCATGTGTGGCCCTAAGCCATGTGTGGCCCTAAACCATGTGTGACCCTAAGCCATGTGTAACCCTAAGCCATGTGTGGCCCTAAGCCATGTGTGACCCTGAGCCATGTGTGGTTCATGTGACCCTAAGCCATGTGTGGGTCATGTGACCCTAAGCCATGTGTGGGTCATGTGACCCTATAAAAGCGAGGGGTGTCCAGTGATGAAATGCAGTCCTGCTGCACTGTGAGGAGGGAAAACCCAGATAGTCACACAGTTTGTGATGAATGACTGGTTGTTCCTTCCTGCAAAACAGATTTGGGGTTTAAAATTAAATTAAGTTGCTTTAACTTAGAGGTTTGATGAAGGCGGCTCATAAATGACCCTTAAGACGAGGGCAGTACACACAATGTGTGGACAACACGAGAGTTGAATGCATTTAGTCTACCATTGTGGGTCTGCTGGAAAGCTCCTCACTTCTTGGTTCTGTTGTGCTTATCGTGGTGCTAATAATTGTGATGCTTTAATTTCTTAGTGTGCAGGCTGCGTCTAGCGTTGTACATTTAAAACACTGTTGAAACACAAATCAGTCTATCTGCAAGAAGAACACGGTACATTTGAACACAATGACATGACTAATGGTCTGTTTGAGTTAGGTGTACCAACCTCACCAATGAGCAATGACAGACAGACAGACAGACAGACAGACAGCACTACCAGTGGTCAGTAGTACTGTCAGTACTGGCTCTTTATCACACCCACATCCAGCAGAGCCATCATCAATACTATTATCTGCTGCTGTGTTTACGATGCTATGCTTACATCACAGAGGAAGTACAAAGACCAGCCGACCATGTGTTTAATCTTTACGTGACCTTTTAACCTGTAGGTGTCAGCACTAAAACGGTCGGGTGATGAGTTACTCTTTAAAGCCACATGGTGAGATGTGATTGTTTCTTCACACACAGGAAACGAGGCGTGCAACGAGGCGTGACGAACATGAGCGTGGGCTTTTAGATGTTTGTTTTTCTTCAGCAATTGACCACACACATGCATTTTGCTGCAACCTATACCAACAAGCCATTACTGGAAAAAACAAACATCTAAAATCCTACATTCATGTCATTTCCTGTGCGGGAATAAAGTCACATGTCTCGTTCGCTGGTGTTATGACAATACTGCCCGCGCTTAATGCACCAGACCAGTTGAAGTGACTCCGGTGGATTTAAGTTGTGTATTGAGGTGTCACATGTCTCAATTTGTGTACACAATCCTGATCTTAATACATTAATAGAGAATTACATGATGTCACTTTAAGGCCGTTGCCGCATCACTACTCCTCCATCATCACCTGGTAGGACAGATCCGTATGAGGAGAGAGGCTAACACGCCTGCCTGCTAGCCAGCTGGACTGCTCCATTATTCCTCCATCTGGTGACAAATGCTCATTCTGAGAACGCCAGTTAGCTCCAGAGTTCACCTTCACGTCTCCTCTAGAGTTGACTCTATAGGAAAAGTGGCAGTTGCTGTCGGGTTGTATATTTGATGGCAGTCACACTTCCAGCTCAAGTCGAAACCCAAAAACCTCCAACCTCACCTGCCTTTGTCCACGTGCACACTTGTAATTTGGGTTTTCCATAAGCCACCCCAAGCTCCTGAACAGCTCTCGACTGCTGCATAAGGCACTGCCAGTGCTTATCCAAATCATATCTTTCACCACAGCAGTTGGAGAACTAGGGAAAGCCTAGGTCTGAGTTTTCAGGAGATAGGGAGGGCACTGCACTGCTTCTGTGAGATCAGGCAATCTCACAACTCACTTCCTCCATTTGCTGTGTGACCAGGAACGGCCCCTTCCCACATGTCCTTGAGTGAATAGGAGCTGGGAAGTTGGGAGTAATACTGCTGCTCTATTTGTTGGAAAAAAATAATCTTAGCCGGTTGCTTCTACTGTATAGATGCTGTTGACATTACTGCAGCACGAGCAAATCCTCACCACATTCTGCTCTGTGGAATGTTGAGTTCCCGCCACAGGTCAAAAGCATGCTGAATTTCATTCTCATCCAGTGCTTAGATAATTCCTGGTTTTATTAATTAGGCCATGTCTTGCGACAGGCTTGGGTGCAAGTCCATGAACACTGGGATGGCACCCAGAGCTTTACCTGTGCCCCCGTCCATAGGTTCAGTGGTTGTGTCAGCAAGGGCGTCCAGCGTAACATTTTGCCAAATCAGTATACAGATTGAGAAGACCATACTGGACTGGTCAAGGCCCGGGGTAACAACGTCCACCATCGGTGCTGGGCCCTCACAGGGTACCGATGGAAACTGTAAAATCCGCTGTGACGACCCCTGAGAAACAGGAGAAAAACCGAAAGATGAAGAATAAGATTAATTAGGACCATCCGCTTGGGTGTCAGCCAAGGGATGGCCAGAAACTGAAACTGGAAAGAACCTTGTGAAGGCCTTGGGAACCCCTTGCACACTTTTAAAAAAAGAATTGTTCCCCCTGTTTCTCCCCAGTTGCATCCGGCCTATTACACCACTCTTCTGAGCCATCCTGGTCGCTGCTCCACCCCTTCTGGCGATCCGGGGGGGGGGGAGCTGCAGACTACCACATGCCTCCTCCGATACATGTGGAGTCGTCAGCCTTTTCACCTGACAGTGAGGAGTTTTGTCAGGGGGACGTAGCACGTGGGAGGATCACAGTATTGCCCCCAGTCCCCCCGAAAAGGCACCCCGACCCACCAGAGGAAGCACTAGTACAGCCAGGACACATACCCACATCCGGCTTCTCACCTGCAGACACGGCCAAATGTGTCTGTAGGGACGCCTGACCAAGCCGGAAGTAACACGGGGATTCGAACTGGCGGTCCCCGTGTTGTAGGCAACGGAATAGACAGCTATGCCACCCAGATGCCCCTCCCCTTGCACACTTAACAAAGGATTCAGCTGTTATGGAGCCACCATCACGTACGGACATATAGTTCATTGCCTTTATTGTGATTGATTAAAGCGTTCCAGAGACTCCAGACTCCCACCATTCGGCACCTGTTTTGCGCCTGTAATCTGGGAGATGATGTGCTATGAGGCCCCACTGCTTCAGCATATCACATTGAGTTATCCATGACTGACACAGACACATAAACCTGTCTGCTGTGGCCTAATGGCCTTGAGAGACACAACCCAGTTCTGTTGAAGGGGTCGCTAAGGGAGTGGGTAGTAAGTGGTGTGTATAAGTGTGCCACCTTATACACACCACTTACATCTAGTGGAGTGGCCTGGGTCAAAGCAGTTGAGTCGGACATCTCACTGCCAGCACCCAATCACTGGACCGTGGTGAAGGGTCTGACAAGCATTTGCCGATAGATTTTCAAAATCAACAACTGGGTTATTTCTTAACTGGATTGCCTGTCATGGTGGACTTTGTAAAACCTATTCCTTCTCTGGCAGAAGTGTGGGGATGTTTGCATCGAATCAGGGCATGCCAACTGACTGTAAATCACGTACACTTGGTCAAATGCAGTCCGTAAGGTCTTATCACAGGCTTGCTCACAAAGAAATCCTACAAGAAGGACAAGACTGGGTGATGAAAACCTCCAAGAAGGACAGGACTGGCTGATAAAAACCTCCAAGAAGGACAGGGCTGGCTGATAAAAACCTCCAAGAAGGACAGGACTGGCTGATAAAAACCTCCAAGAAGGACAGG
>NC_079228.1:6461257-6476257 GCF_029633865.1 Lampris incognitus
ATGGCTGTGGTGAATACATATTTCGAGAAGAGGGAGGAACACAGTACAAGAGTGGAGGAAAGTGCACACAGGTGGACTATATCTTATGCAGGAGGCGCGATCTAAAAGGGATTGGAGACTGCAAGGTGGTGACAGGGGAGAACGTAGCTAGGCAGCATCGGATGGTGGTCTGTAGGATGACTTTGGAGACCAAGAAGAGGAAGAGAGTGAAGGCACAGCCGAAGATCAAATGGTGGAAGTTGAAGAAGGAAGACTGTTGTGTGGAGTTCAGGCAGGAGGTAAGACAGGCACTGGGTGGTAGTGAAGAGTTGCCAGATGGCTGGACAACCACTGCAGAAATAGTGAGGGAGACAGCTAGGAAGGTACTTGGTGTGTCATCAGGACAGAGGAAGGAAGACAAGGAGACTTGGTGGTGGAATGAGGAAGTACAGGAAAGTGTACAGAGGAAGAGGTTGGCGAAGAAGATGTGGGATAGTCAGAGAGATGAAGAAAGTGCAGGAGTACAAGAAAGACACGAGTACAAGGAGATGTGGCGTAAGGCAAAGAGACATGGCAAAGGCAAACGAAATAGGCGTATAGAGGGTTTTATGAGGTTGGACACTAAGGAAGGAGAAAAGGACTTGTACCAATTGGCTAGACAGAGGGACCGAGCTGGGGGGGATGTGCAGCCAGTTAGCTGGATGAAGGATAGAGATGGAAATGTGCTGACACGTGAGGAGGGTGTATTGAGAAGGTGGAATGAGTCCTTTGAGGGGCTGATGAATAATAATGATAATAATCATAATCATCAGGAATCAGGAACAATTTATTGTCATCTTATTCTTGTACCTGCGTACACAAAAGAGACGAAATTTCGTTTCTCCCAGCTCCCAGCCCACAGCAGTACAGCACAAAAGACAAAAACACATGTCCAACACCTCCCAAAACGACTCCATCATTAATCATAATAATAATAATAATAATGATAACAATAATTACATTTATACAGCCCTTTTCTAGACACGCAAAGTGCTTCACATTGAAGGGGGGAACTCACCTCAACCACCACCAATGTGTAGCACCACCTGGGTGATGCTGCACCAGAATGCTACCACACATTAGCTTGAGGTGGAGGGGGAGGAATCATTGAGCCAGTTACATGGGGGATGATTGGGTGTCCAGATGGAGAGAGCCAGGTTGGGAATTTTGCCAGGACACCGGGGAACCCCCTACTCTGTGTGGTAAGTGCCATGGAATCCACAATGAGTCAGGACCTCGGTTTAACGTCTCATCTGAAGGACAGCATCTCCTACAGCACAGTGTCCCCGTCACTGCATTGGGGGGGGGGGGGTGAATAAAATCAGAGAGAAGGTTGGCTGATGTGGGGATAGGGAATCAGGAAGTGCAGTGGATCAAGGAGGAAGTGAGGGCAGCTATGAAGGGGATGAAGAGTGGAAAGGCAGTTGGTCCTGATGACATACCTGTGGAGGCATGGAGGTGTTTAGGAGAGATGGCAGTGGGGTTTTTAACTAGATTGTTTAACACAATGTTGGAAAGTGAGAGGATGCCTGAGGAGTGGAGAAGAAGGTCGGGTTCATTGAAAGGCGCTACCAGTGTTTCTCAACCCAGTCCTCAAGGAACCCCTATCCTGCAGATTTTCATTGTAACCCTGCATAGGTAGCCCTGCTTGTACTTACTCGACCAATCATCTCGCAGCACTTAATTATGCACATCTGACAAAATTCATTGCTGATTGGTTGAATAACTACAAACAGGTACCTATTCAGGGTTGCAAAGAAAATATGCAGGATAGGGGGTCCTTGAGGACTGGGTTGAGAAACACTGCGCTATACAAAACTAAGTTGCTGTTGTTGTACCAATTTTTCAAGAACAAGGGCGATGTGCAGAGCTGTGGTGGCTGCAGAGGTATAAAGTTGATCAGCCACAGCATGGAGATATGGGAAAGAGGAGTGGAAGCTAGGTTAAGAGGAGAGGTGGCCATCAGCGAGCAGCAGTTCGTCAAGTCAACTCGAGTCAATTTGTGTAGCCCTATATCACAAATTACAGATGTACCTCAGTGGGCTTTACAGCAGCACAACAGCCGGCCGTTAGACCCTCGCACTGGATGAGGAACAACTCCCTAAAAAACACACAAACACATTAACAAGGAGCAAAACATCTCTCGATCTTGGGAGAGATGGACAGATGTGCAATGGATGTTGCGTGTACAGAATAAAACAGCTTGCACAGCTGAAAGACAATATCAGAATTACAGTGGATAAGAAACATGAAGACTATGATTAGGAGGACGCCAGGCGGTGTGCAGATGCCACCGAGGCTGCCTAAGACCTGGCTTCTTGTTCCTAGGACACACTTCTTGTTCCAAAAAAACAAAAACCAAGATGGCGACGGGAAAATGCCACACTTGAGGCTTCAAAACGGCAGTCCACAAACCAATGGGTGACGTCGCCGTGGCTACGTCCGCTTCTTTTATCCAGCCTATGCGCTTGTCCCAGGTTTTGGAGGTCTCATTGCTAATGGAAGGAGAAGGTGGGGAAGAAGAGCTGTTGGGACTGGAGGAGCTGTGTGGCGGTAGTTGCCGAATGGGTTTCTGGTCTTTAATCGCACAGGGCACTGACTACACTCCTTCAGTTGGTTGTTGGCAGAGATGGTCGCTGGCGTAACATGGGCGGACAGTAAGCACCGTGCCACTGGAAGAGGTCATTCAAGTTCAGGAGGCCCGTGCAAATCTGCATGAGCAGCAGCAGGTCTGTGATCTCCTCACACTACCTGCTTTGAATTGAGGATCTGCCCTTCACAAGTGAACACTTAGTCCTTACCGTGGAAGGTAATCCTGTAGCGCTGACGTTACCCTTCCTGCCACAGCAGGTGATTCACGGATTACATGCTTGTGTTAAGGGACAACACTGACAGGCTTGTGGGCCAAAAGGCCTGTCTTACCAGTGAATAGCAGTGACAGGTTGTCCATTCTCCTTCTGGCCACCCGTAAGCCACCAGTGGTCCCAACAAGTACATCCAGGAAGCCTTCAGGGTTGTGTCATTTTCTGAAAGGACAGCCGGGGTGCATCCGGTACGCAAACGCAAATACAGTTGTAAGCCAAAACACACCACGCCCTACTGATATTCACACCGGTCCAC
The DNA here is from genome assembly GCF_029633865.1 of Lampris incognitus. Classification (NCBI taxonomy): domain Eukaryota; kingdom Metazoa; phylum Chordata; class Actinopteri; order Lampriformes; family Lampridae; genus Lampris; species Lampris incognitus. Next base: position 6,464,396 of record NC_079228.1, read on the forward strand.
AGTATAAGCACATCCGCTCTTCTGCTCCACACCCCTGCACCGCGTCCCACCATGACTCAGTCTCGCTTCATGGACCCGTGGGGGAGCCACTGAGGACAGACACATACAAAGAGAAAGGATAGGGTTAGGTGCACCTGGCTAGCCAGCCGCTCCTTGTTCTCCACACCTGCTCCACCAAGAATGCCCTCTCCGTGATAAGTGAAGTTAGCCCGTTTGTATCTGCTTAGTGAGAAAAGGCAGATGCAAGGCAGCAAAAGATAGAGCAACATACTATGCTGCAAGTTCAAACCACCCGTAAATGTAAAGTCAAAACATTATATTACTGATCAATACCTGATCCCCTCAATATGAGTCATTATCCAGTCTCAATGAGTTATTATTCAGATTCAGTATGAATTATGATTCAGACTCAATATGAGTTATGATTCAGATTCAGTTTGAGTTATGATTCAAACTCAATATGAGTTATGATTCAGACTCAATATGAGTTATTATTCAGACTCAATATGAGTTATGATTCAGATTCAGTATGAGTTATGATTCAGATTCAGTATGAATTATGATTCAGACTCAGTATGAATTATGATTCAGACTCAGTATGAGTTATGATTCATATTCAGTATGAATTATGATTCAGATTCAGTATGAGTTATGATTCAGACTCAATATGAGTTATGATTCAGATTCAGTATGAATTATGATTCAGACTCAGTATGAGTTATGATTCATATTCAGTATGAATTATGATTCAGATTCAGTATGAGTTATGATTCAGACTCAATATGAGTTATGATTCAGATTCAGTATGAATTATGATTCAGACTCAGTATGAATTATGATTCAGACTCAGTATGAGTTATGATTCAGACTCAGTATGAGTTATGATTCAGATTCAGTATGAGTTATGATTCAAACTCAATATGAGTTATGATTCAGACTCAATATGAGTTATTATTCAGACTCAATATGAGTTATGATTCAGACTCAATATGAGTTATTATTCAGACTCAATATAAGTTATTATTCAGACTCAATATGAATTATGATTCAGATTCAGTATGAGTTATGATTCAGACTCAGTATGAGTTATGATTCAGATTCAGTATGAATTATGATTCAGACTCAGTATGAGTTATGATTCATATTCAGTATGAATTATGATTCAGATTCAGTATGAGTTATGATTCAGACTCAATATGAGTTATGATTCAGATTCAGTATGAATTATGATTCAGATTCAGTATGAGTTATGATTCAGACTCAAGCTGGGCATCAGACCAGTTGCTCTTACAGACAGAGATGAAACTGAATGTGAATTCGTGTTTAATGTAACTCATTTCAGGATGAATGCTTCTAATTAAGCTGGATTCATCCAGTATAATTAGTTAAGGCACTGCTCCCCTGGAACATAACTGGTTAGCGAGGTGAAGAACCCTGCGTATTAACACCCGTGTACAGCACGTGGGTTCGGGTATTGGCGTGGAGCAGTGCAGCATTCATTTGCATGATGAAAGCCCTCAGTGAAGTATCCTACATTTAAAGAAGGTGCAGAAACGAGGCTGGGAAGCATAGAGAGAGGCGGCGGGAGTGCAGTGGCGGCGAGCGGGGGGGGTTGTGTTGGGGGGGGTATTGCTCCACTTACTTTACAAACTGAAAATCTCATTAAGTGTGACACTGATGATTAGTCGAGAAGGACCAAAGTGGGGGAGAGAATGAACTCACAAAGGGCTGCGAGGAGGCTTTGGCTTTGTTTGCCATCATTAATTCCGAATAGAAACAGCTCGGGGTGGGGGTGGGGAGGTGGGATGGGGGTGGGGGTGGGGTGGGGGGGTATCTCCCAGCCGCTCATCAGTAGAGCTGCAGATCTGACAGGGGAACAGGTGCCCTTCTTTTCCTCTCTCTCTCTTCCAACACGGTTTTGTTTGTTTTTTTCCTCCGCATTTAGCATCCTTCCGCGGGTCTTAATGGAGGTGAGTTGTGCGCTCGAGCCATCTGCGTGCTGACAAAATGAAGCCTGCCTTGATTTATGAGGCCTCGGGCTGGATTAGTTTCCAATCCTCAGCGAGCAAACTCGCAGCTCGCGCCGGAGTACACAGGCTGCGCAGACGACTTCAAATGAACCCTGGTGCACCTACAGTGTTGTTGTTGTGATGATGATGATGATGATGATGATGATGATGAGTGTGCTTTCTGCCTTTGTAAAAGCAAGGAAACGGCGCTTCTACAAACCCTCTTCTCTCTTGTTCATCTTGTGGGCCTTCTGTCATGGCAGTGAGCGAGTCACTGTTTTAATGTGGACGCCCTGTTCTGAAAATGAGGTTGTGACTTGAGGCAAACTAATAAAGTAAATAAGAGGAGGCAGTGGTGGAGGGGAGCGATAACAACAGTCTGTTAAATCAATGCATTTAATGTTAGAGAATGAAGTTAACACCATTTATGTCCCCATAAATAACTTGGGTGATATAACTGTCTCAAGCATTTGTATGCGTACAATTTAAAACAGGCCCTTGAGATTCAAATGTAAAGTAGGGAATGCATTTGATCGTTATTCTATATGCAAAGTGACTCAGGGGTCATTAGAATACAGTTGTGTAAGAACAATTCCTGTTGGCTGTAAACAGACAGGTTAGCGGGTTTTGCAGCGCTCCGGACAGATCAGGAAGGTGAGCCAGGTCATCTGGACACGACGTTTCTTGGGAGAAATGTTTCATGATGTTTTGTTGCTTATTGATACATTTTTTGTTCTTATTTATATTTCTTATGTATCTTTTATTTCTATTTGTTTCTGTTTCTATTTTCTTATCTTGCTAGTTTGTAGTTATTAGAGCCTGAGTGTCTGTAATAGAACCCAATTTCCCCTCGGGATGAATCAAGTATTCTGATTCTGATTCTGATTCTGATTCTGATTCTGATTCATCTCTCATCTTAGTGACTTGCAGATATCACCCTGCCGATATCACCCTGCAGGTATCACCATGCAAGTATCACCCTGCAGATATCACCCTGCAGGTATCACCATGCAAGTATCACCCTGCAGCTACCACCCTGCAGATATCACCCTGCCGATATCACCCTGCCGATATCACCCTGCAGATATCACCCTGCAGATATCACCCTGCCGATATCACCCTGCCGATATCACCCTGCAGATATCACCCTGCAGATATCACCCTGCCGATATCACCATGCAGATATCACCCTGCAGATATCACCCTGCCGATATCACCCTGCAGATATCACCCTGCAGGTATCACCCTGCCAATATCACCCTGCAGGTCTCACCATGCAGATATCACTCTGCAGATGTCACCCTGCCTATACCACCCTGCCGATATCACCCTGCCTATATCACCCTGCCGATATCACCCTGCAGGTATCACCATGCAGATGTCACCCTGCCTATACCACCCTGCCGATATCACCCTGCCGATATCACCATGCAGGTATCACCATGCAGATGTCACCCTGCCGATATCACCCTGCAGGTATCACCCTGCAGATATCACCCTGCAGGTATCACCCTGCAATTATTAACCTGCAGGTATCACCCTGCAGATATCACCCTAACAATATCACCCTGCAGATATCACCCAGCAATTATTAACCTGCATGTATCACCCTGCAGGTATCACCTTGCCAGTATCACCCTGCAGATATCACACTGCAGATATCACCCTGCAGATATCACCCTGCAGGAATAACCCTGCAGGAATAACCCTGCAGATATCCCCCTGCAGGAATAACCCTGCAGATATCCCCCTGCAGATATCACCCTGCAGATATCACCCTGCAGGAATAACCCTGCAGATATCCCCCTGCAGGAATAACCCTGCAGATATCACCCTGCCGATATCACCCTGCAGATATCACCCTGCAGGAATAACCCTGCAGATATCACCCTGCAGGTATCCCCCAGGTATCCCCCTGGGGATAGCTGCAGGAGGATATCTGCAAGTCACTTAGAAGAGTAATGAAACATTTATTCCAATAAATGTGTCCAGATGAACTGATCACCTAGCTGATATTTCCCTACCTGAATTGAGCATGCATCAAGACAGTATTCCAGACGAATCCCTAATCACTTGTGTGAGGAAACGTTGATATAAATCACTGATATGATTTGACGACAAGGTCAACATTCCTGGGTTGAATTAATATACCCTACTTATGTTTGTGGACGGTTGGGAGCATATATGCATTCGGATGTGTGAGAGGCAAAACGGAAACACTGCTCCACATAAGCGCACACACACACACACACACACACACACACACACACACACACACACACACACACACACACACACACACATGAACACACACACACACACAGTAAACACACACAAATGCACTCTTACACACAACGTTTACATTTTTCATATGCAGAGAGAGGACGTCTGCTGTAATGATGCATTTAACAGGCTGCTTAAACAGCCGTTAGGCAGGTTTAACACATGGATTAAACTGATATTTCGGTACCACTCAGCAGCAATACGTTATCTGAAGTTGTTTGGTTTCCATGTTGATTGTGGTTATTTCTTATGGCCTATACTATCAGGGTTGAATATCCAGTGATTATCTGGACACACTGACTAAAGGGGACTTGTGAACAGCAGCTGGATGCTTGTGGAGTGGATGGTATGGTTGGTTTACATCAGATGAAAACATATTTTGGAGCGGATAGTATGGTTGGTTTACATCAGATGAAGACATATTTTACACTGGATCGTATGGTTAGTTTACATCAAAGGAAAACATATTTTGGAGTGTATGGATAGTTTACATCAGATGAAAACATATTTTACACTGGATGGTATGGTTAGTTTACATCAGATGAAAACACATTTTGGAGTGGATGGTATGGTTAGTTTACATCATATGAAAACATATTTTACAGTGGATGGTATGGATAGTTTACATCAGATGAAAACATATTTTGGAGTGGATGGTATGGTTAGTTTACATCAGATGAAAACATATTTTGGAGTGTATGGATAGTTTACATCAGATGAAAACATATTTTACACTGGATGGTATGGTTAGTTTACATCATATGAAAACATATTTTGCAGTGGATGGTATGGTTCGTTTACATCATATGAAAACATATTTTGCAGTGGAATGTATGGATAGTTTACATCAGATGAAAACATATTTTGCAGTGGAATGTATGGATAGTTTACATCAGATGAAAACATATTTTGCAGTGGATGGTATGGTTAGTTTACATCATATGAAAACATATTTTGCAGTGGATGGTATGGATAGTTTACATCAGATGAAAACATATTTTGGAGCGGATGGTATGGTTAGTTTACATCAGATGAAAACATATTTTACACTGGATGGTATGGTTAGTTTACATCAAAGGAAACATATTTTGGAGTGTATAGATAGTTTACATCAGATGAAAACATATTTTACACTGGATGGTATGGTTAGTTTACATCATATGAAAACACATTTTGGAGTGGATGGTATGGTTAGTTTACATCAGATGAAAACACATTTTGGAGTGGATGGTATGGTTAGTTTACATCAGATGAAAACACATTTTGGGGTGGATGGTATGGTTAGTTTAAATCAGATGAAAACATATTTTGAAGTGGGTATGGTTAGTTTACATCAGATGAAAACATATTTTACACTGGATGGTATGGTTAGTTTACATCAAAGGAAAACATATTTTGGAGTGTATGGATAGTTTACATCAGATGAAAACATATTTTACAGTGGATGGTATGGTTAGTTTACATCAGATGAAAACACATTTTGGAGTGGATGGTATGGTTAGTTTACATCAGATGAAAACACATTTTGGGGTGGATGGTATGGTTAGTTTACATCAGATGAAAACATATTTTGAAGTGGGTATGGTTAGTTTACATCAGATGAAAACATATTTTACACTGGATGGTATGGTTAGTTTACATCAGATGAAAACATATTTTGCAGTGGAATGTATGGATAGTTTACATCAGATGAAAACATATTTTGCAGTGGATGGTATGGTTAGTTTACATCATATGAAAACATATTTTGCAGTGGATGGTATGGATAGTTTACATCATATGAAAACATATTTTGCAGTGGATGGTATGGTTCGTTTACATCATATGAAAACATATTTTGCAGTGGATGGTATGGTTAGTTTACATCATATGAAAACATATTTTGCAGTGGATGGTATGGATAGTTTACATCATATGAAAACATATTTAGCAGTGGATGGTATGGTTCGTTTACATCATATGAAAACATATTTTGCAGTGGATGGTATGGTTAGTTTACATCAGATGAAAACACATTTTGGAGTGGATGGTATGGTTAGTTTACATCCGATGAAAACACATTTTGGAGTGGATGGTATGGTTAGTTTACATCAGATGAAAACACATTTTGGGGTGGATGGTATGGTTAGTTTACATCATATGAAAACATATTTTGAAGTGGGTATGGTTAGTTTACATCAGATGAAAACATATTTTACGCTGGATGGTATGGTTCGTTTACATCAAAGGAAAACATATTTTGGAGTGTATGGATAGTTTACTTCAGATGAAAACATATTTTACAGTGGATGGTATGGATAGTTTACATCAGATGAAAACATATTTTGGAGTGGATGGTATGGTTAGTTTACATGAGATGAAAACATATTTTGGAGTGGATGGTATGGATAGTTTACATCAGATGAAAACATATTTTGGAGTGGATGGTATGGTTAGTTTACATGAGATGAAAACATATTTTGGAGTGGATGGTATGGTTAGTTTACATCAGATGAAAACATATTTTACAGTGGATGGTATGGATAGTTTACATCAGATGAAAATCTTTTTTGGAGTGGATGGTATGGTTAGTTTACATCAGATGAAAACATATTTTGGCGCGGATGGTATGGTTAGTTTACATCAGATGAAAACATATTTTGGAGTGGATGGTATGGTTAGTTTACATCAGATGAAAACATATTTTGGAGCGGATGGTATGGTTAGTTTACATGAGATGAAAACATATTTTGGAGTGGATGGTATGGTTAGTTTACATCAGATGAAAACATATTTTACAGTGGATGGTATGGATAGTTTACATCAGATGAAAATCTTTTTTGGAGTGGATGGTATGGTTAGTTTACATCAGATGAAAACACATTTTGGAGTGGATGGTATGGTTAGTTTACATCAGATGAAAACACATTTTGGAGTGGATGGTATGGTTAGTTTACATCAGATGAAAACACATTTTGGAGTGGATGGTATGGTTAGTTTACATCAGATGAAAACACATTTTGGAGTGGATGGTATGGTTAGTTTACATCAGATGAAAACACATTTTGGGGTGGATGGTATGGTTAGTTTACATCAGATGAAAACATATTTTGAAGTGGGTATGGTTAGTTTACATCAGATGAAAACATATTTTACGCTGGATGGTATGGTTCGTTTACATCAAAGGAAGACATATTTTGGAGTGTATGGATAGTTTACATCAGATGAAAACATATTTTACAGTGGATGGTATGGATAGTTTACATCAGATGAAAACATATTTTGGAGTGGATGGTATGGTTAGTTTACATGAGATGAAAACATATTTTGGAGTGGATGGTATGGATAGTTTACATCAGATGAAAACATATTTTGGAGTGGATGGTATGGTTAGTTTACATCAGATGAAAACATATTTTGGAGTGGATGGTATGGTTAGTTTACATGAGATGAAAACATATTTTACAGTGGATGGTATGGTTGGTTTACATCAGATGAAAACATATTTTACAGTGGATGGTATGGTTAGTTTACATGAGATGAAAACACATGAAGGATATGTAAACATGTTTAATGCATTTGCAATTCTTTTACAAGTCTTTACATTGTGTTGTCTGAAATGTACCCCCATACTGCAATTAACTGTTCGACGCCTCCCTCCAAACCTCAAACCTTCAATCCCATGACAGCCCGCTCATCCCACCCCCAAGATCAGGCCACGCCTCCTCACCTGGTGCCACGCTCCGGACCATTCCATCCCACCACGGGGAGGTGAGTCAGTTCATCTGGACGCATCGTTTACTGAGAGAAGCGTTTCGTCACTCATGTGAGTGAGCTCTTCGGTATGTTGTGTCCAGATGAACTGACTCACCTGTCTGTGATGTCCTCACCTGGATTACTGAGCATCCAGACGGTCTGGCCAACCATGCTGACAGCACCATCTTTTTAGAAAAGGGCATAAAAGCCTGCCTCTTTACATCCAACCCTTTATACAATGACTAGTGTGTTTTTATCGCTCCGTTTGCTCTTTATTCTGGTCTGTTCTTGTTCTGGGTTGTTTTAAGGCATCCTTATGAGGTACTGAGGTTTATTTCTAATTATAAATTATAAATAAAAGCGTCGTTATTGTTTTTATCATATGAAGTCTGCAGACCCTGGCCTTTTAAAGGAAATGGCGATTATGTGGAAAACATGGTGGGTGGGTGTGCCCACACACATTGTCCTGCAGCAGCAGAGGTCACATGCTGTCTGTCTGTCCATCACATGCTGTCTATCCATCACATGCTGTCTGTCTGTCCATCACATGCTGTCTGTCTGTCATCACATGCTGTCTGTCCATTACGTGCTGTCTGTCTGTCCATCACATGCTGTCTGTCTCTCCATCACATGCTGTCTGTCTGTCATCACATGCTGTCTGTCCATTACGTGCTGTCTGTCTGTCCATCACATGCTGTCTGTCTGTCCATCACATGCTGTCTGTCTGTCCATCACATGCTGTCTGTCTGTCCATCACATGCTGTCTATCCATCACATGCTGTCTATCCATCACATGCTGTCTGTCTGTCCATCACATGCTGTCTATCCATCACATGCTGTCTATCCATCACATGCTGTCTGTCTGTCATCACATGCTGTCTGTCCATTACGTGCTGTCTGTCTGTCCATCACATGCTGTCTCTCTGTCCATCACATGCTGTCTGTCCATCATATGCTGTCTATCCATCACATGCTGTCTGTCTGTCCATCACATGCTGTCTGTCCATTACGTGCTGTCTGTCTGTCCATCACATGCTGTCTGTCCATCACATGCTGTCTGTCCATTACGTGCTGTCTGTCTGTCCATTACGTGCTGTCTCTCTGTCCATCACATGCTGTCTGTCCATCATATGCTATTTGTCTTTCCATTATATGTTGTCTGTCCATCATGCTGCAGCACGGCTCCTCACACTGGCACTTCCATAGTCATCAGGCTAACAGCCTTCACCCCTTTCTTTCTTTCTTTCTTTCTTTCTTTCTTTCTTTCTTTCTTTCTTTCTTTCTTTCTTTCTTTCTTTCTTTCTTTCTTTCTTTCTTTCTTTCTTTCTTTCTTTCTTTCTTTCTTTCTTTCTTTCTTTCTTTCTTTCTCTCTTTCTTTCTTTCTCTCTTTCTTTCTTTTCTTTCTTTCTTTCTTTCTTTCTTTCTTTCTTTCTTTCTTTCTTTCTTTCTTTCTTTCTTTCTTTCTTTCTTTCTTTCTTTCTTCCTCCCTCTGGTAGGTTTCCATTCTCTGAGCCGTGCATAACTCTCTCTTCTCGCGGCACATTGTGCTGCAGCCTTCATTCTTCTCCTGCCATCATTCTATTCTTGTCATTCTCCTGCGTTCTCTCCAGCACGCACGTGATGGGATTTTCTCAAAGGGGCTCGAGAGTCTTCAGCTCATCATCTGTCTTCTGTCTTGTTGGAGAGCAGACGGGCAGGTGCCAGAGAGCCAGTCTGCTCTCCGCTGGTGTGTGTCAGTTTGTGTGTCAGTTTGTGTGTCTGGGTGTGTGTCAGTGTGTGTGTCTGGGTGTGTGTCAAAGGAATTAACAGTCAGGGCGACTGTACACGTGGCCCAACTACTGCTTGTCATCGCTCACCAGCCGCTGAATGAGTGTGTTTGTGTGTGTGTGTGTGTGTGTGTGTGTGTGTGTGTGTGTGTGTGTGTGTGTGTGTGTGTGTGTGTGTGTGTGTGTGTGTGTGTTGTCCATTGTTAACCGAGGCTGGATTACACACACAACACAAAACATCTCAGTGTTTTGTGTTGTAATTTACCGGTTTGGGATTTAATTTGCCATTGTTTGTTACGCCACTTCAGCTTGAGGCAATGACGTGTCAAAACCAATAATGTTTAAGAGAACAACACCGCAAACCCAGTATTAGATTATATTAGAAGCCCTTCAGATATTCAGGGTCTCCAAATAAAAAGGTCTTCTTAAAAAAAGAACACAACAGTACAGATGATCACGCAACCTTGAGGTCTCTGGTCTGGACGTGACTGGTTTCAGTACAGTACATGGACGTGACTGGTTTCACCACAGTACACGGACGTGACTGGTTTCACCACAGTACACGGACGTGACTGGTTTCACCACAGTACACGGATGTGACTGGTTTCAGTACAGTACACGGACGTGACTGGTTTCAGTACAGTACATGAACGTGACTGGTTTCAGGACAGTACACGGATGTGACTGGTTTCAGTACAGTACACGGACGTGACTGGTTTCAGTACAGTACATGGACGTGACTGGTTTCAGTACAGTACACGAACGTGACTGGTTTCAGGACAGTACACGGATGTGACTGGTTTCAGTACAGTACACGGACGTGAGTGGTTTCAGTACAGTACACGGACGTGACTGGTTTCACCACAGTACACGGACGTGACTGGTTTCAGTACAGTACACGGACGTGACTGGTTTCACCACAGTACACGGACGTGACTGGTTTCAGTACAGTACACGGACGTGACTGGTTTCACCACAGTACACGGACGTGACTGGTTTCAGTACAGTACACGGACGTGACTGGTTTCAGTACAGTACACGGACGTGACTGGTTTCACCACAGTACACGGACGTGACTGGTTTCAGTACAGTACACGGACGTGACTGGTTTCAGTACAGTACACGGACGTGACTGGTTTCAGTACAGTACATGGACGTGACTGGTTTCAGTACAGTACACGGACGTGACTGGTTTCAGTACAGTACACGGACGTGACTGGTTTCAGTACAGTACATGGACGTGACTGGTTTCAGTACAGTACACGGACGTGACTGGTTTCAGTACAGTACACGGACGTGACTGGTTTCACCACAGTACACGGACGTGACTGGTTTCAGTAACAGTACACGGACGTGACTGGTTTCACCACAGTACACGGACGTGACTGGTTTCAGTACAGTACACGGACGTGACTGGTTTCAGTACAGTACACGGACGTGACTGGTTTCAGTACAGTACATGGACGTGACTGGTTTCAGTACAGTACACGAACGTGACTGGTTTCAGGACAGTACACGGACGTGACTGGTTTCAGTACAGTACACGGACGTGACTGGTTTCACCACAGTACACGGACGTGACTGGTTTCAGTACAGTACACGGACGTGACTGGTTTCACCACAGTACACGGACGTGACTGGTTTCAGTACAGTACACGGACGTGACTGGTTTCACCACAGTACACGGACGTGACTGGTTTCAGTACAGTACACGGATGTGACTGGTTTCAGTACAGTACACGACGTGACTGGTTTCACCACAGTACACGGATGTGACTGGTTTCAGTACAGTACACGGACGTGACTGGTTTCACCACAGTACACGGATGTGACTGGTTTCAGTACAGTACACGGACGTGACTGGTTTCACCACAGTACACGGACGTGACTGGTTTCACCACAGTACACGGATGTGACTGGTTTCAGTACAGTACACGGACGTGACTGGTTTCAGTACAGTACATGGACGTGACTGGTTTCAGTACAGTAGACGGACGTGACTGGTTTCAATACAGTACACGGACGTAACTGGTTTCACCACAGTACACGGACGTGACTGGTTTCAGTAC
>NC_079228.1:6480032-6535032 GCF_029633865.1 Lampris incognitus
TGTTTTGTGTAGTAACGCTAAGTGTAATGTTTTGTGAAGCACCACAACGTCCGATACAGATGTTCCCAAGTGTGCATCCTGTAACGGAACGTGACTGAAGCCCAGTCTGAGCTACGGAAACTAACCGTTTTGTTCTCCGCTCCCCCTCTAGGTTCTAAATGTCCATGCCTCAAAGTCTGACGTCATCAAGTCGGCGAGCCCTAAGTCAACGTTAAAGCACATATGGACAGAGAGCAGTAAGGACATGTCCATCAGTAGGCTGCTGTCACAGACTCTGCATGGCAAAGAGAACAGCACAGCTTTGGACCTACACTATGACACTCCAGAGCCCTATTCTGAGCAGGACCTGTGGGACTGGCTGAGGAACTCCACGGACCTGCAGGACTCCCGGCCGCGGGCCAAACGGCGGCCTATGGTCAAGACGGGAAAGTTCAAGAAGATGTTCGGCTGGGGGGACTTCCACTCCAACATCAAGACGGTGAAACTCAACCTGCTGATCACCGGAAAGATTGTGGATCACGGAAACGGCACGTTCAGCGTCTACTTCCGCCACAATTCGACGGGCCAGGGTAACGTGTCTGTCAGCCTGGTCCCACCTACCAAGATAGTGGAGTTCGACGTGGCGGCGCAGCAGTCGGTCATTGACGCCAAGGACTCCAAGTCCTTCAACTGCCGTATCGAGTATGAGAAGGTGGAGAAGGGCGCCAGGAACACCCTTTGCAACTTCGACCCGTCCAAGACCTGCTACCAGGAACAGACCCAGAGCCACGTCTCCTGGCTCTGCTCGAAACCCTTCAAAGTGATCTGCATCTTCATTTCCTTCTACAGCACCGACTACAAACTGGTGCAGAAAGTCTGCCCAGACTACAACTACCACAGCGACACTCCTTACTTCCCCTCCGGCTGAAGGTGTTAAGCATCGAAACAGTCAGTGGGGACTCGCAGAGCAGACTGGGGCCTCTGCCCATCCCAGCAACATGTGTATGTTTAGCCGTACTGTCCAAAAACATGTCAATACCCGAGTGTCCTCTCAAACGAAGCGATTGGCCAGTTGACAGGAGAAGGTACATTGGACACATTCTTTCTTAAAAAAAACAACAACAAAAAACCCCAAAAAAAACAAAACCAAATCACCTGGATAATACAGTACACCATCATGTAATTGTTATGACTATCACCAAATAGGGTTTTGTTTTAAATTTATGGAAATAAACCACGAAGAAGATGAATAACTGGTCAATGATAACGTGTTCCTTTCTTGTTGCTGCCCATGTGGAGTCCAGCCCGGTGCGCCCCCTGGGTGGACGGCAGGGGCCTCCAGGACTTCACGAGTTATGCTCGGTGTTCCAGCGGTGCCCCCAGCCCTTTGTTTTGATCATTTAGCAGTCGGCTCTACTACTTCTTGTTCTGCCTAATGTTGAAGTACGTTGTTTTCCTCTCGCTGTATACTCCCGTTACAGCGGAGTCGGGCCAGCTGACGTCACGGCGGCGGCTGGTTGCCCCTGCTGAGCCGCCTCTCCCCTGCGGCTGTTCCTGCATAACCGCAAACCCAATTATCTCTTCAGAAAACAGCCACGTCCCTCCCCACACCGTCTGTCCCCACACCGTCCCTCCCCACACCGTCTGTCCCCACACCGTCTGTCCCCACACCGTCCCTCCCCACACCGTCTGTCCCCACACCATCTGTCCCCACACCGTCCCTCTCCACACTGTCCCTCCCCACACCGTCTGTCCCTACACCGTCCCTCCCCACACCGTCTGTCCCCACACCGTCTGTCCCCACACCGTCCCTCCCCACACCGTCTGTCCCCACAGCGTCTGTCCCCACACCGTCCCTCTCCACACTGTCCCTCCCCACACCGTCTGTCCCCACACCGTCCCTCCCCACACCGTCTGTCCCCACACCGTCTGTCCCCACACCGTCCCTCCCCACACCGTCTGTCCCCACACCGTCTGTCCCCACACCGTCCCTCTCCACACTGTCCCTCCCCACACCGTCTGTCCCTACACCGTCCCTCTCCACACTGTCCCTCCCCACACCGTCTGTCCCCACACCGTCCCTCCCCACACCGTCTGTCCCTACACCATCCCTCCCCACACCGTCTGTCCCTACACCGTCCCTCCCCACACCGTCTGTCCCTACACCGTCTCTCCCCACACCGTCCCTCCCCACACCGTCCAACCCCACACCGTCCGTCCCCACACCGTCCCTTCCCACACCGTCCCTTCCCACACCGTCTGTCCCCACACCGTCCGTCCCCACACCGTCCCTTCCCACACCGTCCCTTCCCACACCGTCTGTCCCCACACCGTCCGTCCCCACACCGTCCGTTCCCACACCGTCCCTCCCCACACCGTCCGTCCCCACACCGCCCGTCCCCACACCGTCCGTCCCCACACCGTCCGTCCCCACACCGTCCTTCCCCACACCGTCCGTCCCCACACCGTCCCTCTCCACACTGTCCCTCTCCACACTGTCCCTCCCCACACCGTCTGTCCCCACACCGTCTGTCCCCACACCGTCCCTCTCCACACTGTCCCTCCCCACACCGTCTGTCCCTACACCGTCCCTCCCCACACCGTCTGTCCCCACACCGTCTGTCCCCACACCGTCCCTCCCCACACCGTCTGTCCCCACACCGTCTGTCCCCACACCGTCCCTCTCCACACTGTCCCTCCCCACACCGTCTGTCCCCACACCGTCCCTCCCCACACCGTCTGTCCCCACACCGTCTGTCCCCACACCGTCCCTCCCCACACCGTCTGTCCCCACACCGTCTGTCCCCACACCGTCCCTCTCCACACTGTCCCTCCCCACACCGTCTGTCCCTACACCGTCCCTCTCCACACTGTCCCTCCCCACACCGTCTGTCCCCACACCGTCCCTCCCCACACCGTCTGTCCCTACACCATCCCTCCCCACACCGTCTGTCCCTACACCGTCCCTCCCCACACCGTCTGTCCCTACACCGTCTCTTCCCACACCGTCCCTCCCCACACCGTCCGACCCCACACCGTCCCTCCCCACACCGTCCCTTCCCACACCGTCCCTTCCCACACCGTCTGTCCCCACACCGTCCGTCCCCACACCGTCCCTTCCCACACCGTCCCTTCCCACACCGTCTGTCCCCACACCGTCCGTCCCCACACCGTCCGTTCCCACACCGTCCCTCCCCACACCGTCCGTCCCCACACCGCCCGTCCCCACACCGCCCGTCCCCACACCGTCCGTCCCCACACCGTCCGTCCCCACACCGTCCTTCCCCACACCGTCCGTCCCCACACCGTCCCTTCCCTACACCGTCCCTCCCCACACCGTCCGTCCCCACTCCGTCCCTTCCCACACCGCCCGTCCCCACACCGTCCGTCCCCACATCGTCCGACCCCACACCGTCCGTCCCCACACCGTCTGTCCCCACACCGCCCGTCCCCACATCGTCCCTCCCCACACCGTCCCTCCCCACACTGTCCCTCCCCACACCGTCTGTCCCCACACCGTCCGTCCCCACACCGTCTGTCCCCACACCGTCCCTTCCCACACCGTCTGTCCCCACAACGCCCGTCCCCACATCGTCCCTCCCCACACCGTCCCTCCCCACACCGTCTGTCCCCACACTGTCCCTCCCCACACCGTCTGTCCCCACACCGTCCGTCCCCACACCGTCCGTCCCCACACCGTCCGTTCCCACACCGTCTCGCAGTAGCTGGAGGATAGCACCAGCAGGCTGCCCCCTCATAACTCCAGAGGGGAGCCGCGTCCCCACTTCCACACGCCAGGAGTCCGCCACAGTGAACCTGCGGAGCCTGGCTGGACCTGCAGCCGTGCAGCCAGTTTGCTGGGTGACTGGTAAACCAGGCGAACGGACGTGTCAACGAGCGGCTGCCTCATCAACTGATTGATTTATTTTCCTTGATTGACTGATTGATTGATTGATTGATTGATCGGGGGAGGGCGTGGGCTTGCCTCATTGTCAGCTAATATATTCAAATGTAATGTAATGAATTCTATATCTTAGAGCCTAATTTGTTTGAATGGTTTGTATTGTACATAGTTGATCCCGACTGAGCTGCTTCTGGACGTGCCCCCATGAGCTGTGTTCCACCCTCCCCACCACGTCCTCTCCTCCACCCCCTTTATGCTCGTTCTTGGTACCTCGAACAAAGAAAATAATATTGCTGATGTAGATGTGGATTTCAATGGAAACAGCAATCCTGTACAGAAGATGTGAAACTAACTCAATATATTATAAGTATTCTTCAGCTGTAACACAAACCCTTTCTTTATGTGGAGAACTGGGGCGGCGACGTGTATATATATATATGAATAAAACAAACAGTACATTTTACCAACTGAACTTTTGTGATGCGTCGGCTCTTTTGTGTTTTACTGAATTAATGAGTCAGTTTGATCGCCATGATTTCAGCAGTACAGCACATATCTGGGTTCATCACAGGCAGCTGCCAGCCCGTCCACTACCAGCACCAAGCTGCGCGGAGCAGACCAGCTGCGGAGAAACTGAACGACCCCGGTATCTTCTCTCTCCACTGTCTCAAAGCACAGTACGTTCACAGCATGAGTTATGGATGGATGGACGGATGGATGGATGGATGGATGGACGGACGGACGGACGGACGGACGGATGGATGGATGGATGGATGGACGGACGGACGGACGGATGGATGGACGGACGGATGGATGGATGCACTCTATTGATCCCCGTAGGGAAATTCCTCTCTGCATGTAACCATCCTAGCTGTGTAGCTAGGAGCAGTGGGCGGCGTCGTGCAGCGCCCGGGGACCAACTCCAGTTCGCCTTGCCATGCCTTGCTCAGGGGCACAGGCAGGAGTATTAACCCTAACACGCACGTCTTTTTGATGGTGGGAGGAAACCGGAGCACCCGGAGGAAACCCACCGCAGACACGGGGAGAACACGCAAACTACACACAGAGGACGACCTGGGACGACCCCCAAGGCTGGTGCAACCCCAGGGTTCGGACTCAGGACCCTCCCGCTGCGAGGCGACAGCGCTAACCACTGCGCCACCGTGCACCGTGCACCGTCAGCACAGAAAATGGCACACCAATAAATGGCTTTTATTTGAATGCACTGCGCATGCGTGTGCTCCCTGCTCGCAGGCTCGTTGATTGGGGGAGCGTGAGGGTGAGGACAGTGGACATGGCAGGCCACCACACGATGCTGAGAAATAAGTGCAACATTCTCCTGAGGAACTACTCCTAGATGGTCCGGGACTGGTGACGGAGTCCCTGTACCCCACACGCGGTGATACAGGGTCGGTATCTCCTGAGGAACTACTCCTAGATAGTCCGGGACTGGTGACGGAGTCCCTGTACCCCACACGCGGTGATACAGGGTCGGTATCTCCTGAGGAACTACTCCTAGATAGTCCGGGACTGGTGACGGAGTCCCTGTACCCCACACGCGGTGATACAGGGTCGGTATCTCCTGAGGAACTACTCCTAGATAGTCCGGGACTGGTGACGGAGTCCCTGTACCCCACACGCGGTGATACAGGGTCGGTATCTCCTGAGGAACTACTCCTAGATGGTCCGGGACTGGTGACGGAGTCCCTGTACCCCACACGCGGTGATACAGGGTCGGTATCTCCTGAGGAACTACTCCTAGATAGTCCGGGACTGGTGACGGAGTCCCTGTACCCCACACGCGGTGATACAGGGTCGGTATCTCCTGAGGAACTACTCCTAGATAGTCCGGGACTGGTGACGGAGTCCCTGTACCCCACACGCGGTGATACAGGGTCGGTATCTCCTGAGGAACTACTCCTAGATGGTCCGGGACTGGTGACGGAGTCCATGTACCCCACACGCGGTGATACAGGGTCGGTATCTCCTGAGGAACTACTCCTAGATAGTCCGGGACTGGTGACGGAGTCCCTGTACCCCACACGCGGTGATACAGGGTCGGTATCTCCTGAGGAACTACTCCTAGATGGTCCGGGACTGGTGACGGAGTCCCTGTACCCCACACGCGGTGATACAGGGTCGGTATCTCCTGAGGAACTACTCCTAGATAGTCCGGGACTGGTGACGGAGTCCCTGTACCCCACACGCGGTGATACAGGGTCGGTATCTCCTGAGGGACTACTCCTAGATGGTCCGGGACTGGTGACGGAGTCCTTGTACCCCACACGCGGTGATACAGGGTCGGTATCTCCTGAGGAACTACTCCTAGATAGTCCGGGACTGGTGACGGAGTCCCTGTACCCCACACGCGGTGATACAGGGTCGGTATCTCCTGAGGAACTACTCCTAGATGGTCCGGGACTGGTGACGGAGTCCCTGTACCCCACACGCGGTGATACAGGGTTGGTATCTCCTGAGGAACTACTCCTAGATGGTCCGGGACTGGGGACGGAGTCCCTGTACCCCACATGCGGTGATACAGGGTCTGTATCTCCTGAGGAGCTATAGATGGTCCGGGACTGGGGACGGAGTCCCTGTACCCCACACGCGGTGATACAGGGTCTGTATCTCCTGAGGAGCTATAGATGGTCCGGGACTGGGGACGGAGTCCCTGTACCCCACACGCGGTGATACAGGGTCGGTACCCAGTCCACGGCAGAGGGGACTGCATCCGCTGCAAGGCCGCATACAGATCACTAAAACCCCCGAGCGTGACCCACTGCTCCTCGGGGACCGCCTGACGTTACACTCATGCACGAGGGAGCGGATTCCCTAATACCTGACTGGGCACGGCAGAGCCGGACACGCGGAGGCCACGTGTTGCCCCGGTCCCCGGGAGATGGGGAGATGGAGAGCGCGTGGCTGATAGCGTCTGTTGTGGGACTTGGCAGTGGCCCCCGCCATGGAGTCCTCCGACTCGGCAGTTAGGATCAGCAGCCGGCTTTAAACAGATTAGAGTCTCGGGGGTCTCCGCTGCTCTCGTAGCTAGCTCACACTTATCAGTAATTAAAGTGGATGCTAGGCTCGTGTGTTCGCCTGCGGTCCGCGGGGGGCTGTTATCGCCGTCCTCATTAAGGAGCTGCCTCCAAAGTTTGCCCCCAATGCTCCCATTTACCCAGTCTGCAGGGACTCGACATGCAGCACATGACTGGCTGTCTCCAGTCTGGGGAACCACATGACACGTCGACTTCCACAAGCTCTCCTATAACCTGGAGAAACGGGGGCAGGTGACGTCACCATTCCGCTCCTTGAATCAGGCATCAGGGATCAGGAGCACGAGCTGTCACGCCACCTCTCACGCCCGCTACAGGACATTAAACCCAACGCCGCTTCCCCCCAGCGCACACCAGTACAACACAAACACACAGACACATCCAAAACTACTACAACACACACACTCTAACACACACTCTAACACACACACTAACACACACCCCCACTCTAACATACTCACCCACACTAACACACACACACACACACACACACACACACTAACACACACACACACACACACACACACACTAACACACACACACCCGCTCTAACACACACACTAACACACACCCCCCACTCTAACACACACACTAACACACACACCCACACTAACACACACACCCACTCTAACACACATACAATCACTCTAACACACACACTAACACACACACACACTATCACACACCCACTCTAACACACACACTAACACACACACCCACACTAACACACACACACACACCCACCCTAACACCCACACTAACACACCCACCCACACTAACACACACACAACCACTCTAAAACACACACTATCACACACACCCACACTAACACACACACACCCACTCTAACATACACACTAACACACACACCCACACTAACACACACACACCCACTCTAACATACACACTAACACACACACCCACACTAACACACACACACCCACTCTAACATACACACTAACACACACACCCACACTAACACACACACACCCACTCTAACATACACACTAACACACACACCCACACTAACACACACACACCCACACTAACACACACACCCACACTAACACACACACACCCACTCTAACACACACACTAACACACACACCCACACTAACACACACACAACCAATCTAACACACACACTAACACACACACCCACACAGACACACACACACACACTACACACCCACACTAACAGACACACCCACATTAACACATACACACACACACACACACACACACACACTAAAACACACACCCACACTAACACACACACCCACGCTAACAACCACACTAACACACACACACTCTAAAACACACACCCACACTAACACACACACCCACGCTAACACACACACTAACACCCCCCCCCACACACACACACACTAACACACACACTGAAACTAAACAAAAAATCCCTGTCCAGGAGAACGAACACCAGCCAGGATGACTGTCGGAACTTCCGGTCTGCATGGGCTAGCAGTTAGCTTAGCCTGCCCCACGTCCCCGTCCTGTCAGACCGCCCTCGGTGCTTCCTCCTCGGGTGCAGCTCCAGGCAGGGCCGTGGTCCCTGGGCCCTCCGGACTTAGCAGACCAGGCTCTCCCGGCTGATCCAGCACCAGCTCTCCCGGCTGATCCAGCGCCAGCTCTCCCGGCTGATCCAGCACCAGCTCTCCCGGCTGATCCAGCGCCAGCTCTCCCGGCTGATCGAGTACCAGCTCTCCCGGCCATCAGACGACGACAAAACTTAGACACAGACGTGGACAAAGACCCTGCATGGACGGGACCGGGCGAATCTCCCCACCCCGGAAGCGCGGGACTCATCCGGACTACTTCAGGAACCAGTAGCAGGTGCTTCACAAGAGTGTGTGAAATGGCTCTTTACAGATCTACAATAAGTCGACAGACTGCTTAACCCCCCCCCCCCCCAAAACACAAGGAAGAAAATTCGGAAGTAAGAAACCAGGCGACTCTTCTTTGTAGCAAAGGGGTTTCTTTGACATGGACTAACTGGCGAGCCTCTTAGTTTATTGCCACACAAAGTGTCGGTGCTTCCTCTTCCTGCCTGCCCTATTATTATATGCACCCTCGCCTCTTTCTTGGAACAATGCCTATCTATTTTTTTTTCTTGACAAATCTGCCGTGTGTCATCCAAAGGTAAAATAAAACAAAACAAGAGACACACAAATAACACATGAAACACTGGTATTTTAGTACATTATCGCATCCCAGCACTGGGTTACGTTCATGCCAAGTCCTGCATGTGTCCTTGTTCCTGTGGCCATGTTCAGTTATTCGGCCCAGAAAGGACCCTTGGAGAAAACATGACATATCTGCACTCTTCATGTCGCACAGGCCAGAACCAGCATACCAGCAGCACAGCAGTCAACATTTAACTTTCACTTTTGGCAGAAGTCCATGTTGTGTAAAGAAAGCTGCCTTTGTTGGACCTACATGAAGGCTTGGCAGGCCTTCATGTGCCACAAGCACAATGACCTTAAGTCTGCTCGACTCTTGTCTCCATTCTTAGTTAGACAGGTAGAAGCAGAGAAGAAGATATAGCAAGTTCAACAGGCACAGGACACCTCACTGACTGTCAGGACTGCTCCTACCTCTCTCTCCTTTTAAACGGTATCCAACTTGAGGGTGCATCCGCAGTCCCGCGCTGTATGGACACACTGGCGAAGCCTGGCCGAATTATTTTAGGGCCCAAACAGTGAACGTGGATAGGAACTTATCGCTATTGTGGGTTTGCATTTTTTTATGCAATCACAGGCCATGGCAGCCCATGCAGGAGCTCGCTAGCTTTGTGTGAAAGGTGGTACACTGGTAGAGGGCGATCCACGTCTGGTTACCGACTCTGAGGTCAACATAACAATCTGTCTCGCACCACCATCTGTCCAACGCTGACCGTTTGAAAAAACCCATTTTGACATCAGACTCTGGAACCATTTGACCTTGAGTCAATAGTCTTTTTTCCCCCCTAAAATCCCTGAGAAGAGAAGAGTGTAACACACATAAAGATTTCCCTTTCCACCATGTTTTAACCATTTAGAGTTTTGTGAAAACACGTTTTCTTTATCTTCTTCCACACATTTGATACACCCGTTACCAAACTTCATAGAGAGCATGTTTGTAGCAACCACAAAAGAAGAAGAAGTAAAAGGTTATTGCGTCATGTTTTTGATTCTCCAAACATTTGGCTGACGGACCAAGAAATAGCCCTGTGATGGCCTGGCGGCCTGTCCAGGGTGTCTCCCTGCCTGCGGCCCAATGGCTGCTGGGATAGGCCCCAGCACCCCTGCTACCCTGACAACAAGGTAAGCGGTTTGGATAATGGACGGATGGATGGACCAATAAATAAAAAAAATAGTTTGATGCTGTTAACGCCGTTAAAGTAAGTATCCTAGTTTAAAAAGTTGGGTATTAATGGCAGTTATGAATTCTGTGATGGAGTCCACTAAGCAGGTGTAATAGAGAATCGAGTTCCAGCGTTTGGGTGCAACATAGGAGGTTGATGGCTGGTAGTGCCAACAGACCTGCTGGTGTAGACCGCAGGGTGCGAGATGGGGTGAAGGAGACTGAAGGAGGTCTGTGAGATAAGCAGGAGATAGATTGTGAAGTGCTTTAAATGTTAATAAAATGTTAAAATTAATCTGCCGTGAAAAGGGAAGCCAGTGTAATTGAATCAGCAAGGGAGATACATGGCCAGTGGACTTTGAATGTGTAATAATCCGTGCTGCCTGAATTCTGAACGAGTTGATGTCGGTGAATAAGTTTGTTGGGCATGCCTGCCAGGATCGCATTACAGTAGTCAATGCGTGATGTGACCAAAAGCCTTGACTAAGACGTCCGTGGAGTGTTGTGTTAAAGCGCAGCATAGTCTGGAGATGTTCACAGATGGAAAAAGGCAACCCCAGTGGACATTGTTTATTTGAGTGGAAAAGCGAAGGGTACTATCTAGGGCAGTGTTTCTCAACCCAGTCCTCAAGGACCCCTATCCTGCATATTTTCTTTGCAACCCTGAATAGGTACCTGTTTGTAGTTATTCAACGAATCAGCAATGAATTTTGTCAGATGTTGCACACCTTGCATAATTAAGTGCTGCGAGATGATTGGTCGAGTAAGTACAAGCAGGGCTACCTATGCAGGGTTACAATGAAAATCTGCAGGATAGGGGGGTCCTTGAGGACTGGGTTGAGAAACACTGATCTAGGATAACACCAAGGCTCTTAGCCTGAGCAGAAACAGGTATGGTGCATCATCATCAGCATAGCAATGGAATTAGTTACCATAGTGATGGAAGATGTTGTCAAGAGGGAGGAGGTAAATGATAAACTGGAGTGGCCCCAACACTGAACCCTGTGGAACTCCATGAGGAACTATCAAACTTTCTGACCGGCAATTCTGAATTCGTACAAAATGTGTCCTGTCTGTAAGGTAGGAAGCAAACCACTGATACACAGTGCCCCAACTCCAGTGCTAGCCAGACGCTCCACGAGGAGCTGATGGGATATAGTATCAAAGGTTTCAGTGAGGTCAAGGAGGATGAGTATGTACACATACTGGTACACTCTGTCATGTCCATCTACCTCAGGCATGCATATAAGTAACCTGCTAACATCTATTTCAGCATCTCTGATATGTTCTCTGCACCATTGCACGTCATCACCTCTTATTTTGCCTGTATAAGTCACTCCTTGTGTATATATCTGAAGATCGTTGTGTTGTCGTGTTGTTATTCTATGTTAAGTACACCGAGCGACACATGAAACTGGAGTCACAGTCCATGTATGTGCAAAACTACAGAGACAATAAACATGATTCTGATTCTGATTAATGGACCATTGAGTTTTTATTCCTTTTTATTTATATTGAAAATGGAACAACATTTGGAGTAAATGCTCCTCTTGCAAAGTCCTTCATGTGGCCTTTGATTAAAAAACAGCAGCAACAAAAGATACAGCATCCCACGTGTAGAATACACACAGTACACCTGTGGTTTGTGCTAGTACTGCTTTCGTAAGGGTAATTTGATTTGACCAGCTGTGAATGTTGACTATGCAGAATGCATTTTATTGGCACTGAACATGTTTTGAGATGTTCAAAGAGGAAAAAATAAAAAATGATGGAAGAAGTAATCCAAAAGTATTCAGATTAGATGACGTTTTTTGTAATCCCCCGAATTGTCTAATTACAAAAATTGCCGTATAACTTGTGTTCAGTAACTGACTACATTTTAACGTAATCTGATGCAAACCTGGTGCCCACAACGTCCCCAGCGTCCCGTCACTGCTCCACTTTGACTTCGGACCCTGTGGCGAATGAAAAGTAGAAACACATGAGGGATCATAGAGTGCAAGGCGACATTTAGTTAGTTGTTCTCAAGACACGGATGCAGAAAGCCGGAAGAGAAATGATCATGCTGTGTATTTCTGGGCTTTATCAGATCATTTGTTTATAACCGAGGATCATACTTTTGTCCAAAATCCTCTAAACAATACGAAAACGGTGCCGCGTGCTGCAGTCTGCTGGGTCTGCAGCACGCGGGCATGGACATATTGTGTTTGTTGCATCGTTGACAAAAGTATAATTCTCTATTATGAAGAGATGACGTCATAACTGGAATAAAAACGTTCTGCACTGACATCTTGGCTGCTGAGCCAGTGATGGGGTCAACGTTCAGCAAGTCTTTGTGATTGATAAGTGCGGTGGTGAATTACAGCGATGACACGACGCTCGTCTCTCAAAGTATTAACCAGAAGTCATAGAGACTGACCATCAAATTTAATTACCGCCGGCGGTAATGATCATAAATCATCAAACTATAAACTGGTGTTAAAAGTGACCGTACGTGAGGCAGACACCCCGAGACTCTAGCTCTGTGATATGCAGGATGAACGGCACCATCCCGAGCCTGTGCCAATGGACACATCGGAAGACGGATGTCCTGTGGAGGGTACTCTATGTCTGATGTCTCTGGGGACACTAGCCCCGGTCCAACTAGAGCTTCCAGATGTGGTTTTGCCACCATGCCTTGAGAATTTCCACCCACTGTCTCCTCATAGTGGCTGTATCCATCCATCCATCCATCCATCCATCCATCCATCCATCCATCCATCCACCCATCCACCCATCCATTACCCACCCGCTTATCCTGCTCTCAGGCATGCTGCAGCCTATCCCAGCAGTCACTGGGCGGCAGGCGAGGACACACGCCGGACAGGCCGCCAGACCATCACAGGGCCGACACACACACACACACACACACACACACACACACACTTAGGGACACTGCAGTATGGGTGAGTCACCTGACCTCCATGTGTTTGGACTGTGGGAGGAAACCCACGCAGACAAGGGGAGAACATGCAAACTCCACACAGAGGACGACCCGGGACGACCCCCCAAGGCTGGACTACCCCGGGGCTGGAACCCAGGGCCTTCTTGCTGTGAGGCGACCGCGCTACCCACTGCTCCACCGTACCAGCTAGTGGTCGTATGTATGCTAATTTTTCAGATGGCCATATCTTCTAGACACCTCCCCTTTTCCTCTCATACGCACACAAGCCACGTGGCTTGTTTTGTTCAGCTCAGCAAAGACAACAGCTTCCCCGCTGACCCCCTTCACCCCCACACGCCACCATTCTGGCGAGCTCATCCAAACAGCCGGTCCCCCATCGCTCCTGAAGGCCTTGCTCCAAGTTTGATGGCGTGCATTTTGTTTTTTGTTTTTTGTTGTTTTCCCACTACTTCCCCGGACGAAAGGTTCTCCGCCCAAACACCTCATCACTGTTTTCCGAAATCGAGGGACAATTCCTGACTTTGCTATATATGCAAATAAGCTAATGGGATTTCAGCAATAATGACAAGAAACCGCACTTGTTCAGCAGACGAGGCCAGCGGCGGCGGGCTGCTCCGCGGCGCCTGGCCTGTTGATTGCTGCTTGCGGCTGTGTGTGTGTGTGTGTGTGTGTGTGTGTGTGTGTGTGTGTGTGTGTGTGTGTGTGTGTGTGTGTGTGTGTGTAGTTGTTGTTTGTTTTGGTGCAGAGTCACCGAGAGCCAGCCGTCTGTGGGGGGCACAGGGAAGACAGCTAGCTGAGCAACAACGCTCCCAGCCCGGACGAACCAGCAATACAGACACACACATGTCTGAGTAGATACCTGTTCGGTGGTGACTTGCTGTGTGTGTGTGTGCGCACACTGTAAATGTGTGCACACTGTAAATGTGTGTAGAAATTAACGTCTTTCATTAGCAGAACGTGGCTGGTAGAAGGAACGAGCTGGACCAAGAAAACCCACTAAAAAGAAGAATCAGCGCTTCTTGGTGCCTGTAGCCTGCCACACGCGTAAGGCTGCCAAGGTAACGGGTGGTAAAACTGACCCGCTCCTGCCCCCCTACCACACCTTCCAACACCACCCTCCAAACCCTCAGGGGTATGAAGGTATATTTACGTCAACATTCAGCGTTACTGGCGCGTAGTAAGACTAGCAATTCCTCAGGAATGAAAAGACACAATCACAACGTCAGTCCCTCATGGACGCTGTGGGACAGTAGCAAGAGTAGGACCAGTAGTGGCTCTGGCAGGACCCGGTCCCGGGGGAGTACGGAGGATCAATACGTAAGCCTGGTGGGAAGCCCAACCAGCAGCGTATAGTCGGGCTGCTTGTGCACCATGTCAACTATTCCCACGCAGATACCCCGCTAAACACCACCTGCAGCGTGCTGTGGACCCGCTAAACACCACCTGCAGCGTGCTGTGGACCCGCTAAACACCACCCGCAGCGTGCTGTGGACCCGCTAAACACCACCCGCAGCGGGCTGTGGACCCGCTAAACACCACCCGCAGCGTGCTGTGGACCCGCTAAACACCACCCGCAGCGTGCTGTGGACCCGCTAAACACCACCCGCAGCGTGCTGTGGACCCGCTAAACACCACCCGCAGAGTGCTGTGGACCCGCTAAACACCACCCGCAGCGTGCTGTGGACCCGCTAAACACCACCCGCAGCGTGCTGTGGACCCGCTAAACACCACCGGCAGCGTGCTGTGGACCCGCTAAACACCACCCGCAGCGTGCTGTGGACCCGCTAAACACCACCCGCAGCGTGCTGTGGACCCGCTAAACACCACCCGCAGCGTGCTGTGGACCCGCTAAACACCACCCGCAGCGTGCTGTGGACCCGCTAAACACCACCCGCAGCGTGCTGTGGACCCACTAAACACCACCCGCAGCGTGCTGTGGACCCGCTAAACACCACCCGCAGAGTGCTGTGGACCCACACACCCTCTGCACTACATTTCCTTAAGCAGGAATTGTGTAAAGTTTCCTTTCAATGATGAGAATGTGTGTAAACAAATTGAATTGTGTTCATGTATTCTTCACGATAGTGCAGAAGAACTCCTCTATAGGCAGGTCTGAGTTCATCCCTATGGCGCCTCGCCGCTGCAGAACCACACTTCCTGCACACTCGCTCCACCTTCGGCCTCCAGGCTCAGAGGAGCTGGGACCGGCACGCTGGTGTGCTGGCGTGTCATCATGAAACCCTCGACACAGTTAATGCAGTACACTGGACCCCGAGTCAGGGTAAAAACATTACTTACAGCCCCCCCCCCAAAACAAAACATGAACAAAGACATAAACACCAGACTAGTATCTTTCTAATCGTGCGGTGGCAATTTAAAGCGAGTACGTCAACTCAAAATCAATGTAATCAATACTGCTTCCCTTTCTGAAGAACCTTGATAAGGAAGCAGGTTATGTAACACTGTTGGACGGACCACCTGGACTATAACAGACTCTGTTAGTCGTGGTCCGAGTGTTTTCTGTTTGGATTTGCTCTGTTTTTCTCCTCCTCTCTCTGACTCCCTGCAGGATGGGCGGTGGCGTGGAGGCGTGGAGGACCTACTGCTGGGCTGAGTGCAGCGGGCGAAGCACGCCTGATCCCCACCTCTCCTCCATGAAAGCCTGGTCCAGCCTCCACCACCCCCCAGATACCTCCCTCTCATCGGTAGTGCCGGCACACCCTGTACAGAAGGAGTCTGCTGAGAAAGCCTTCTCCCCGCCTGCTTGTTTTCCACCAAACTCTCCCCCCTTGCCAGATCCAGATCCAGATCCAGATCCAGATCCAGGACCTCGTTGCTTCAGCCCAGATCCCGGGAAGGTGCCAGCCTGCCTTCCGTCACCGCCACCTGCCGTATTCCTGTGTTTCTGTTGCCGACCATTTTGCTACGGCCAATAAACCTGTTTGAGCCCCACTGCACCGTCTCCTGCCCGGCTTGGGTCTGCAGGGTCACCTGGGCCTCAGGTTACATTTACATACGGCTGAATATGGTAACCGATCAGTATGGAGATGCAGCCAGATGTACACTATGTTCCACATGCTTGATTCCCGATGCTGTTAGCTATCAGCAACACTTTATTGGTCGTTTCCCCCAGTCCACAGCCATGCAACACAAAGACACAAACACATATCCAAGAACTACAAGAACATGCACACTAACTAACGCACATATCCACACCAACACACATATCCAGACTAACGCACATATCCACACTAACACACATATCCAGACTAACACACATATCCACACTAACACACACATCCACACTAACACACACATCCACACTAACACACACATCCACACTAACACACATATCCACACTAACACACATATCCACACTAACACACATATCCACACTAACACACACATCCACACTAACACACATACCCACACTAACACACATATCCACACTAACACACATATCCAGACTAACACACATACCCACACTAACACACATATCCACACTAACACACATATCCACACTAACACACATATCCAGACTAACGCACATATCCACACTAACACACATATCCACACTAACACACATATCCACACCAACACACATATCCAGACTAACACACATATCCAGACTAACGCACATATCCACACTAACACACATATCCAGACTAACACACATATCCAGACTAACACACATACCCACACTAACACACATATCCACACTAACACGCATATCCACACTAACACACATATCCAGACTAACACACATATCCAGACTAACACACATACCCACACTAACACACATATCCACACCAACACACATATCCACACTAACACACATATCCACACTAACACACATATCCACACTAACACATATATCCACACTAACACACATATCCACACTAACACACATATCCAGAATAACACACATATCCACACTAACACACATACCCAGACTAATAAATAAATAAATAAATAAATCACTGTCCAGGAGAATGAACGTTCCTCAGGTGCAGCTCCAGGCAGGGTCGTGGTCCTTGGGCCTACAGGATCCAGCAGACCAGGCTCTCCCAGCTGATCCAACACCAGCTCTCCCAGCCAGACACCCTCGACACACCTGCCCGCACTCCACACCACGACACCCAAAACACCACAGTCAACAAGGCCAGGTGAGGCCACCAGACAGCCCTCGGTCTGCATGGGCTAGCAGTTAGCTTAGCCTGCCCCATTTCCACGTCCTGTCAGGCCGCCCTCGGTGCTTCCTCCTCGGGCACAGCTCCAGGCAGGGGCCGTTATAGCTAAGATACTGAATATGTTCATGCAACTCTGTACTTATATGTCCTTTTTAGTCTTTATATCTAGCATATTTAGACACCGCTAAATCAGGAGTACCCAGATGATGACAGCTTTTGCAGTTTTTATGGTTAGTACTGTGTGGTGATTTTCTGGGGAGCAGCAATGTGCTGCGGTTCTTCAGCATGGCAGCCAAATGCAGGACCAGCAGAAGGACTGCAGCATGTTAAGTCTGAAGAGGTGACGTTGGAGGATGTTTTGGCTGACAAATGGATATGTCATGGCGTGCTCACTAAACACTTCTGTGAGCTCGTACTGCAGCATCCATTGCTACACTCCGGGTGAAGACACGTCTTGGGTATTTTTTTGTTGTATTTGTTTGGCGTCAACCTAATGGCACTGGGAGGGACGGTGGCACCACCACCCATTTGTGATCACAGCAGATGGATGGGACTCAACACAGACTCAACAGTACAACACGAAGATTGTATGTTTCATTTTCGAGAGCGTGGGTGAATAAGTGAACAGTAAACACGGTGGTAGAAATGTACACTACCAACACAACTGAGATTCAATAAGCAACACCTAGGGGAAGCAAATGGAAAAGGACCAATGTTGCAGGCCCCGGGTGGCGGCCATGCAAGCAGATTGTATTCCCTGTAATGACGAACCCTAGTGATCGCCGAGCAACAACCATTCACTCCAATGCTGCCTACGTTCCAACGTCAGCGCCCCCTACTGGCTGGGAGGGTCAGTGAATCAATATTAACCACATTATTATTATTAATTTAATAAACCACATACAAAATGTGACCACATATTGTGTGCGTCACACCAACAGTGTTGCCATATAACCGAATTTGGTAAAACAGAACTTCTAACTAACTACCAACTGTGTAAAGCCAAGTCTAAAAGAAATCGAATGAAAACAAACAAACAAACAAAGGAAAACTGGAACACTCACTGACCAAACCAAAATATAGCAATTGGTACTCACCTCTAACTTAGTATAAAGATGAAAAACCGGTAACACTTTAGTATGGGGAACATAAAAAACTTAATTACTAGTGAATTAGTAATGATCAAGATGTCACTTTAGTATGGGGAACATAAAAAACTTAATTACTAGTGAATTAGTAATGATCAAGATGTCACTTTAGTATGGGGAACATATTCTAAGTAACAAAAACTTAATTTAGAGTAATGTAACACTATGAACACTTGTAGTTTTGTGTTGTGTTATGTAAGAACAGAGCATATTCATTAAGTGTTAGTAAGGGAGAATAACTCTTCTTGTGGTACTACCACCTTATAAAGGCCATACTAAGCAAAGCATATTGAGATGGTACTACTAATAAGCAGTACTTCTGAGGTTATAGAGGGAAAACTCATAGTTAATGGCTTACTGGTTGTATAATAAGGCCATGCAGAACAAGGCACTAATGAGTACGTAATAATGACCAATTAAGAGCCAATATGTTGCTAATTTGCATGCTAATAAGCACCTAATTAATGGTGGCTACGTTCCCCATACTAAAGTGTTACGGAAAACCTATTTGTAATTTCTGGGCCGACCTTTGGGTCAAGTGATGTAAGCATAGCAGCATAAACACTGCTGCAAATAATTAGATAAGGATGGCTCTCACACACAGTTGACTCAGCACATCTGAACACAACGTTTGAGAGAAACGTTACGTCATCATCTCAGCGACCTCTTCAGTCTCAGCTGACTGCAGGTACCCCACCCTTATAGACAATCGGTCTTTCGGACTTGGGCCGTTCCCAAGGGCAACGCGACGCCGGGCGCCATCTTCCAAGGATCAGAAGCACTGTTTACATTTGCATAAACGTTACCTAGCTAACGTTAACGCTATGGATCATTAATCGTTCGTATCGTAGCGAGCTAAATCGATCCTAGCTAACTCCAATCGTATCCAAGTACAACGTTAGCCAAAGTTATCCTCATCCATCTAACGCAGTTAGCCAACCAGTTTAACAGTTCTGTGCCTGTGAGACTGTACGGTAACGTTAGCTAACGTCATGTTAGCTAGCTAACGTCATGTGTGTGTGTGTGAGAAAGGAAAGCTTACACACCAACATTGCTGCCGAAATGTATTTAAACGTGATCGATTTGCGTCTCACTGCTGCAGCCCAGGCCGCCCTGCGCCTCTTGGTTAAGTCCTCTGTGTTCTTTCCTTCGTTTCTCTTCCAACAGACATACTAACATATGTAATGCATTAATATCCCAACTGGGCATTTATCTTGACAGTATATAGAGTTTAAAAACCGGCGGTCATTTTGACCGCGGGGTAAAATTAGGGGTAATGCTTTAAATGCATGTGCTAAGTGTCAGTTAATATGTAATAAGGGCCTTATTGGTCCTTATAAAATGCTTATTAATATTATTATGTGCTAGTAATACTATATAAGATAGCATCATAAATCTACTTTTTCACACTTGTCTTATCTTGTGAATCCAATCTGCATAACACTTTGCATGAAGCAGTTATTTTTCCTCTTTTATTTTGTAGACAAAAACAATCAAAACACAACATACATATTTCAAACCAACAGGGAAATAAAATGTCTCACAACACACTGAACTCTACAGAATCAAAGAGGATGAGGATTAAAATTTAAACCACAGAAGACAGAACATGGTGAGGTATGCTGTAGGCTTTGGAGTGGCTTCCAGCTTACAGATCCCCCCCCCCCAGACCAAAGAAATCAAACAAAAAATACACATTATACCATACACACTACACTATTTAACATTTAACCAACATCCAACGCCACCCTCCCTCCTTCCCCAATCACAATAAAAGTGCTCCCCTCCACAAATCCACTGAAAACGTTTCTTCTCTAACATAACTGTAGAACATATTAAGACAAATCCACTGATACACTCATCTCCACCAACATAACTATACAACATATTAACACAAATCCACTGATACACTCATCTCCACCAACATAACTATACAACATCTTAACACAAATCCACTGATACACTCATCTCCACCAACATAACTATACAGCATCTTAACACAAATCCACTGATACACTCATCTCCACCAACATAACTATACAACATCTTAACACAAATCCACTGATACACTCATCTCCACCAACATAACTATACAACATCTTAACACAAATCCACTGATACACTCATCTCCACCAACATAACTATACAACATCTTAACACAAATCCACTGATACACTCATCTCCACCAACATAACGATACAACATCTTAACATCTCTTTCCATTATACTGTTAACAACACTCCACACCTCAGCTTTCCTCTTCCATAACGGGCTATATTCCTCCTTAACTTGACAGCAAGTCTTGCATGGCTTAA
Organism: Lampris incognitus; assembly: GCF_029633865.1. Lineage (NCBI taxonomy): Eukaryota > Metazoa > Chordata > Actinopteri > Lampriformes > Lampridae > Lampris > Lampris incognitus. The sequence continues at coordinate 6,500,929 of NC_079228.1, forward strand.
AACACAATTTAATAAATTAATATTACATCCTCTCACTTTGCCAGTCACCCCAAACAACCACAGTTCTCTCCATCCCATTCTGCCAACAAACCACCTCTCCAACATCTAATTATTCATTCCTTCACTTCCAACATGTTTCCACTCCCACACCACACACATCACATTCTTTCTTCACATCCACGTTTCCTCTCCCACACCACACACATCACATTCTTTCTTCACATCCACATGTTTCCTCTCCCACACCACACACATCACATTCTTTCTTCACATCCACACGTTTCCTCTCCCACACCACACACATCACATTCTTTCTTCACATCCACATGTTTCCTCTCCCACACCACACACATCAAATTCTTTCTTCACATCCACATGTATCCACTCCCACACCACACACATCATATTCTTTCTTCACATCCACATGTTTCCTCTCCCACACCACACACATCACATTCTTTCTTCATATCCACATGTTTCCTCTCCCACACCACACACATCACATTCTTTCTTCATATCCACATGTTTCCACTCCCACACCACACACATCTAATTCTTTCTTCACATCCACGTGTTTCCTCTCCCACACCACACACATCTCATTCTTTCTTCACATCCACATGTTTCCTCTCCCACACCACACACATCTCATTCTTTCTTCATATCCACATGTTTCCTCTCCCACACCACACACATCTCATTCTTTCTTCACATCCACGTTTCCTCTCCCACACCACACACATCACATTCTTTCTTCACATCCACATGTTTCCTCTCCCACACCACACACATCACATTCTTTCTTCACATCCACATGTTTCCTCTCCCACACCACACACACCACATTCTTTCTTCACATCCACGTTTCCTCTCCCACACCACACACATCACATTCTTTCTTCACATCCACGTTTCCTCTCCCACAACACACACATCACATTCTTTCTTCACATCCACGTTTCCTCTCCCACACCACACACATCACATTCTTTCTTCATATCCACATGTTTCCACTCCCACACCACACACATCTCATTCTTTCTTCACATCCACATGTTTCCTCTCCCACACCACACACATCTCATTCTTTCTTCACATCCACATGTTTCCTCTCCCACACCACACACATCACATTCTCTCTTCACTTCCACATGTTTACTCTCCCACACCACACACATCTCATTCTTTCTTCACATCCACATGTTTCCTCTCCCACACCACACACCTCTCATTCTTTCTTCATATCCACGTTTCCTCTCCCACACCACACACATCTCATTCTTTCTTCACATCCACGTTTCCTCTCCCACACCACACACATCACATTCTTTCTTCACATCCACATGTTTCCTCTCCCACACCACACACATCACATTCTTTCTTCACATCCACATGTTTCCTCTCCCACACCACACACATCACATTCTTTCTTCACATCCACGTGTTTCCTCTCCCACACCACACACATCACATTCTTTCTTCACATCCACGTTTCCTCTCCCAAACCACACACATCACATTCTTTCTTCATATCCACGTTTCCACTCCCACACCACACACATCTCATTCTTTCTTCACATCCACATGTTTCCTCTCCCACACCACACACATCTCATTCTTTCATCACATCCACGTTTCCTCTCCCACACCACACACATCACATTCTCTCTTCACTTCCACATGTTTCCTCTCCCACAGCACACACATCTCATTCTTTCTTCACATCCACGTTTCCTCTCCCACACAACACACATCACATTCTTTCTTCACATCCACATGTTTCCTCTCCCACACCACACACATCTCATTCTTTCTTCACATCCACGTTTCCTCTCCCACACCACACACATCACATTCTTTCTTCACATCCACATGTTTACTCTCCCACACCACACACATCTCATTCTTTCTTCACATCCACGTTTCCTCTCCCACACCACACACATCACATTCTTTCTTCACATCCACATGTTTCCTATCCCACACCACACACACCACATTCTTTCTTCACATCCACATGTTTCCTCTCCCACACCACACACACCACATTCTTTCTTCACATCCACATGTTTACTCTCCCACACCACACACATCACATTCTTTCTTCATATCCACATGTTTCCTCTCCCACACCACACACATCTCATTCTTTCTTCATATCCACATGTTTCCTCTCCCACACCACACACATCTCATTCTTTCTTCACATCCACGTTTCCTCTCCCACACCACACACATCACATTCTTTCTTCACATCCACATGTTTCCTCTCCCACACCACACACATCTCATTCTTTCTTCACATCCACGTTTCCTCTCCCACACCACACACATCACATTCTTTCTTCACATCCACGTTTCCTCTCCCATACCACACACACCACATTCTTTCTTCACATCCACATGTTTCCTCTCCCACACCACACACACCACATTCTTTCTTCACATCCACACGTTTCCTCTCCCACACCACACACACCACATTCTTTCTTCACATCCACATGTTTCCTCTCCCACACCACACACACCACATTCTTTCTTCACATCCACATGTTTACTCTCCCACACCACACACATCACATTCTTTCTTCATATCCACATGTTTCCTCTCCCACACCACACACATCTCATTCTTTCTTCATATCCACATGTTTCCTCTCCCACACCACACACATCACATTCTTTCTTCACATCCACATGTTTCCTCTCCCACACCACACACGTCACATTCTTTCTTTACATCCACGTTTCCTCTCCCACATCACACACATCTCATTCTTTCTTCACATCCACGTTTCCTCTCCCACACCACACACATCACATTCTTTCTTCACATCCACATGTTTCCTCTCCCACACCACACACATCTCATTCTTTCTTCACATCCACATGTTTCCTCTCCCACACCACACACATCACATTCTTTCTTCACATCCACGTTTCCTCTCCCACACCACACACGTCACATTCTTTCTTCATATCCACGTTTCCTCTCCCACATCACACACATCACATTCTTTCTTCACATCCACATGTTTCCTCTCCCACACCACACTCATCTCATTCTTTCTTCACATCCACGTTTCCTCTCCCACACCACACACATCACATTCTTTCTTCACATCCACATGTTTCCTCTCCCACACCACACACATCTCATTTTTTCTTCACATCCACGTTTCCTCTCCCACACCACACACATCACATTCTTTCTTCACATCCACGTTTCCTCTCCCACACCACACACATCACATTCTTTCTTCATATCCACATGTTTACTCTCCCACACCAAACACATCTCATTCTTTCTTCATATCCACGTTTCCTCTCCCACACCACACACATCACATTCTTTCTTCACATCCACATGTTTCCTCTCCCACAGCACACACACCACATTCTTTCTTCACATCCACATGTTTCCTCTCCCACACCACACACACCACATTCTTTCTTCACATCCACATGTTTACTCTCCCACACCACACACATCACATTCTTTCTTCATATCCACATGTTTCCTCTCCCACACCACACACATCTCATTCTTTCTTCATATCCACATGTTTCCTCTCCCACACCACACACATCACATTCTTTCTTCACATCCACATGTTTCCTCTCCCACACCACACACATCACATTCTTTCTTCACATCCACATGTTTCCACTCCCACACCACACACATCACATTCTTTCTTCACATCCACATGTTTCCTCTCCCACACCACACACATCACATTCTTTCTTCACATCCACGTGTCCTCTCCCACATCACACACATCACATTCTTTCTTCACATCCACATGTTTCCTCTCCCACACCACACACATAACCTTCTTTCATCACATCCACATGTTTCCTCTCCCACAACACACACACATAACCTTCTTTCATCACGTCCACATGTTTCCTCTCCCACACCACACACATCTCATTCTTTCTTCACATCCACATGTTTCCTCTCCCACACCACACACATCACATTCTTTCTTCACATCCACGTTTCCTCTCCCACACCACACACGTCACATTCTTTCTTCATATCCACGTTTCCTCTCCCACATCACACACATCACATTCTTTCTTCACATCCACATGTTTCCTCTCCCACACCACACTCATCTCATTCTTTCTTCACATCCACGTTTCCTCTCCCACACCACACACATCACATTCTTTCTTCACATCCACATGTTTCCTCTCCCACACCACACACATCTCATTTTTTCTTCACATCCACGTTTCCTCTCCCACACCACACACATCACATTCTTTCTTCACATCCACGTTTCCTCTCCCACACCACACACATCACATTCTTTCTTCATATCCACATGTTTACTCTCCCACACCACACACATCTCATTCTTTCTTCATATCCACGTTTCCTCTCCCACACCACACACATCACATTCTTTCTTCACATCCACATGTTTCCTCTCCCACAGCACACACACCACATTCTTTCTTCACATCCACATGTTTCCTCTCCCACACCACACACACCACATTCTTTCTTCACATCCACATGTTTACTCTCCCACACCACACACATCACATTCTTTCTTCATATCCACATGTTTCCTCTCCCACACCACACACATCTCATTCTTTCTTCATATCCACATGTTTCCTCTCCCACACCACACACATCACATTCTTTCTTCACATCCACATGTTTCCTCTCCCACACCACACACATCACATTCTTTCTTCACATCCACATGTTTCCACTCCCACACCACACACATCACATTCTTTCTTCACATCCACATGTTTCCTCTCCCACACCACACACATCACATTCTTTCTTCACATCCACGTGTCCTCTCCCACATCACACACATCACATTCTTTCTTCACATCCACATGTTTCCTCTCCCACACCACACACATAACCTTCTTTCATCACATCCACATGTTTCCTCTCCCACAACACACACACATAACCTTCTTTCATCACGTCCACATGTTTCCTCTCCCACACCACACACATCACATTCTTTCTTCACATCCACATGTTTCCTCTCCCACACCACACACATCACATTCTTTCTTCAATTCCACATGTTTCCTCTCCCACACCACACACATCACATTCTTTCTTCACATCCACATGTTTCCTCTCCCACACCACACTCATCTCATTCTTTCTTCACATCCACGTTTCCTCTCCCACACCACACACATCACATTCTTTCTTCACATCCACATGTTTCCTCTCCCACACCACACACATCTCATTTTTTCTTCACATCCACGTTTCCTCTCCCACACCACACACATCACATTCTTTCTTCACATCCACGTTTCCTCTCCCACACCACACACATCACATTCTTTCTTCATATCCACATGTTTACTCTCCCACACCACACACATCTCATTCTTTCTTCATATCCACGTTTCCTCTCCCACACCACACACATCACATTCTTTCTTCACATCCACATGTTTCCTCTCCCACAGCACACACACCACATTCTTTCTTCACATCCACATGTTTCCTCTCCCACACCACACACACCACATTCTTTCTTCATATCCACATGTTTCCTCTCCCACACCACACACATCTCATTCTTTCTTCATATCCACATGTTTCCTCTCCCACACCACACACATCTCATTCTTTCTTCACATCCACATGTTTCCTCTCCCACACCACACACATCACATTCTTTCTTCACATCCACATGTTTCCACTCCCACATCACACACATCACATTCTTTCTTCACATCCACATGTTTCCTCTCCCACACCACACACATAACCTTCTTTCATCACATCCACATGTTTCCTCTCCCACAACACACACACATAACCTTCTTTCATCACGTCCACATGTTTCCTCTCCCACACCACACACATCACATTCTTTCTTCACATCCACATGTTTCCTCTCCCACACCACACACATCTCATTCTTTCTTCACATCCACATGTTTCCTCTCCCACACCACACACATCACATTCTTTCTTCACATCCACATGTTTCCACTCCCACACCACACACATCACATTCTTTCTTCACATCCACATGTTTCCTCTCCCACACCACACACATCACATTCTTTCTTCACATCCACGTGTCCTCTCCCACATCACACACATCACATTCTTTCTTCACATCCACATGTTTCCTCTCCCACACCACACACATAACCTTCTTTCATCACATCCACATGTTTCCTCTCCCACAACACACACATCACATTCTTTCTTCACATCCACGTGTCCTCTCCCACATCACACACATCACATTCTTTCTTCACATCCACATGTTTCCTCTCCCACACCACACACATAACCTTCTTTCATCACATCCACATGTTTCCTCTCCCACAACACACACACATAACCTTCTTTCATCACGTCCACATGTTTCCTCTCCCACACCACACACATCACATTCTTTCTTCACATCCACATGTTTCCTCTCCCACACCACACACATCACATTCTTTCTTCACATCCACATGTTTCCTCTCCCACACCACACACATCACATTCTTTCTTCACATCCACATGTTTCCTCTCCCACACCACACACATCACATTCTTTCTTCACATCCACGTGTCCTCTCCCACATCACACACATCACATTCTTTCTTCACATCCACATGTTTCCTCTCCCACACCACACACATAACATTCTTTCATCACATCCAAATGTTTCCTCTCTCACAACACACACACATAACCTTCTTTCATCACGTCCACGTTTCCTCTCCCACACCACACACATCACATTCTTTCTTCACATCCACATGTTTCCTCTCCCACACCACACACATCACATTCTTTCTTCGCGTCCACATGTTTCCTCTCCCACACCACACACTTCACATTCTTTCTTCACATCCACATGTTTCCTCTCCCACACCACACACATCACATTCTTTCTTCACGTCCACGTTTCCTCTCCCATACCACACACATCACATTCTTTCTTCACATCCAACATGTTTCCACTCCCACACCACACACATCACATTCTTTTTTCACAGCCACGTTTCCTCTCCCACACCACACACATCACATTCTTTCTTCACATCCACGTTTCCTCTCCCACACCACACACATCACATTCTTTCTTCACATCCACGTTTCCTCTCCCACACCACACACATCACATTCTTTCTTCACATCCACATTTCCTCTCCCACACCACACACATCACATTCTTTCTTCACATCCACATGTTTCCTCTCCCACACCACACACATCACATTCTTTCTTCACATCCACGTGTCCTCTCCCACATCACACACATCACATTCTTTCTTCACATCCACATGTTTCCTCTCCCACACCACACACATAACATTCTTTCATCACATCCAAATGTTTCCTCTCTCACAACACACACACATAACCTTCTTTCATCACGTCCACGTTTCCTCTCCCACACCACACACATCACATTCTTTCTTCACATCCACATGTTTCCTCTCCCACACCACACACATCACATTCTTTCTTCGCGTCCACATGTTTCCTCTCCCACACCACACACTTCACATTCTTTCTTCACATCCACATGTTTCCTCTCCCACACCACACACATCACATTCTTTCTTCACGTCCACGTTTCCTCTCCCATACCACACACATCACATTCTTTCTTCACATCCAACATGTTTCCACTCCCACACCACACACATCACATTCTTTTTTCACAGCCACGTTTCCTCTCCCACACCACACACATCACATTCTTTCTTCACATCCACGTTTCCTCTCCCACACCACACACATCACATTCTTTCTTCACATCCACGTTTCCTCTCCCACACCACACACATCACATTCTTTCTTCACATCCACATTTCCTCTCCCACACCACACACATCACATTCTTTCTTCATATCCACATGTTTCCTCTCCCACACCACACACGTCTCATTCTTTCTTCATATCCACATGTTTCCTCTCCCACACCACACACATCACATTCTTTCTTCACATCCACATGTTTCCTCTCCCACACCACACACATCACATTCTTTCTTCACATCCACATGTTTCCTCTCCCACATCACACACATCTCATTCTTTCTTCACATCCACGTTTCCTCTCCCACACCACACACATAACCTTCTTTCATCACATCCACATGTTTCCTCTCCCACAACACACACACATAACCTTCTTTCATCACGTCCACATGTTTCCTCTCCCACACCACACACATCACATTCTTTCTTCACATCCACATGTTTCCTCTCCCACACCACACACATCTCATTCTTTCTTCACATCCACATGTTTCCTCTCCCACACCATACACATCACATTCTTTCTTCACATCCACATGTTTCCACTCCCACACCACACACATCACATTCTTTCTTCACATCCACATGTTTCCTCTCCCACACCACACACATCACATTCTTTCTTCACATCCACGTGTCCTCTCCCACATCACACACATCACATTCTTTCTTCACATCCACATGTTTCCTCTCCCACACCACACACATAACCTTCTTTCATCACATCCACATGTTTCCTCTCCCACAACACACACACATAACCTTCTTTCATCACGTCCACATGTTTCCTCTCCCACACCACACACATCACATTCTTTCTTCACATCCACATGTTTCCTCTCCCACACCACACACATCACATTCTTTCTTCACATCCACATGTTTCCTCTCCCACACCACACACATCACATTCTTTCTTCACATCCACGTTTCCTCTGCCACACCACACACATCACATTCTTTCTTCACATCCACGTGTCCTCTCCCACATCACACACATCACATTCTTTCTTCACATCCACGTTTCCTCTCCCACACCACACACATAACATTCTTTCATCACATCCAAATGTTTCCTCTCTCACAACACACACACATAACCTTCTTTCATCACGTCCACGTTTCCTCTCCCACACCACACACATCACATTCTTTCTTCACATCCACATGTTTCCTCTCCCACACCACACACATCACATTCTTTCTTCACGTCCACATGTTTCCTCTCCCACACCACACACTTCACTTTCTTTCTTCACATCCACATGTTTCCTCTCCCACACCACACACATCACATTCTTTCTTCACGTCCACGTTTCCTCTCCCATACCACACACATCACATTCTTTCTTCACATCCAACATGTTTCCACTCCCACACCACACACATCACATTCTTTCTTCACATCCACATTTCCTCTCCCACACCACACACATCACATTCTTTCTTCATATCCACGTTTCCTCTCCCACACCACACACATCTCATTCTTTCTTCACATCCACGTTTCCTCTCCCACACCACACACATCTCATTCTTTCTTCACATCCACGTTTCCTCTCCCACACCACACACATCACATTCTTTCTTCAAATCCACGTTTCCTCTCCCACACCACACACATCACATTCTCTCTTCACTTCCACATGTTTACTCTCCCACACCACACACATCTCATTCTTTCTTCACATCCACGTTTCCTCTCCCACACCACACATATCACATTCTTTCTTCATATCCACATGTTTCCTCTCCCACACCACACACATCTCATTCTTTCTTTACATCCACGTTTCCTCTCCCACACCACACACATCACATTCTTTCTTCACATCCACGTTTCCTCTCCCACACCACACACATCTCATTCTTTCTTCACATCCACGTTTCCTCTCCCACACCACACACATCACATTCTTTCTTCAAATCCACGTTTCCTCTCCCACACCACACACATCACATTCTCTCTTCACTTCCACATGTTTACTCTCCCACACCACACACATCTCATTCTTTCTTCACATCCACGTTTCCTCTCCCACACCACACATATCACATTCTTTCTTCATATCCACATGTTTCCTCTCCCACACCACACACATCTCATTCTTTCTTTACATCCACGTTTCCTCTCCCACACCACACACATCACATTCTTTCTTCACATCCACATGTTTCCTCTCCCACACCACACACATCTCATTCTTTCTTCACATCCACGTTTCCTCTCCCACACCACACACATCACATTCTTTCTTCATATCCACATGTTTCCTCTCCCACACCACACACATCTCATTCTTTCTTCATATCCACATGTTTCCTCTCCCACACCACACATCACATTCTTTCTTCACATCCACATGTTTCCTCTCCCACACCACACACGTCACATTCTTTCTTCACATCCACATGTTTACTCTCCCACACCACACACATCATATTCTTTCTTCATATCCACATGTTTTCTCTTCCACACCACACACATCTCATTCTTTCTTCATATCCACATGTTTACTCTCCCACACCACACACATCACATTCTTTCTTCACATCCACATGTTTCCTCTCCCACACCACACACATCACATTCTTTCTTCACATCCACATGTTTCCACTCCCACACCACACACGTCACATTCTTTCTTCACATCCACGTTTCCTCTCCCACACCACACACATCTCATTCTTTCTTCACATCCACGTTTCCTCTCCCACACCACACACATCTCATTCTTTCTTCACATCCACGTTTCCTCTCCCATACCACACACATCACATTCTTTCTTCACATCCACATGTTTCCTCTCCCACACCACACACATCTCATTCTTTCTTCACATCCACATGTTTCCTCTCCCACACCACACACATCACATTCTTTCTTCACATCCACGTGTCCTCTCCCACATCACACACATCACATTCTTTCTTCACATCCACATGTTTCCTCTCCCACACCACACACATAACCTTCTTTCATCACATCCACATGTTTCCTCTCCCACAACACACACACATAACCTTCTTTCATCACGTCCACATGTTTCCTCTCCCACACCACACACATCACATTCTTTCTTCACATCCACATGTTTCCTCTCCCACACCACACACATCACATTCTTTCTTCACATCCACATGTTTCCTCTCCCACACCACACACATCACATTCTTTCTTCACATCCACATGTTTCCTCTCCCACACCACACACATCACATTCTTTCTTCACATCCACGTGTCCTCTCCCACATCACACACATCACATTCTTTCTTCACATCCACATGTTTCCTCTCCCACACCACACACATAACATTCTTTCATCACATCCAAATGTTTCCTCTCTCACAACACACACACATAACCTTCTTTCATCACGTCCACGTTTCCTCTCCCACACCACACACATCACATTCTTTCTTCACATCCACATGTTTCCTCTCCCACACCACACACATCACATTCTTTCTTCGCGTCCACATGTTTCCTCTCCCACACCACACACTTCACATTCTTTCTTCACATCCACATGTTTCCTCTCCCACACCACACACATCACATTCTTTCTTCACGTCCACGTTTCCTCTCCCATACCACACACATCACATTCTTTCTTCACATCCAACATGTTTCCACTCCCACACCACACACATCACATTCTTTCTTCACATCCACATGTTTCCTCTCCCACACCACACACATCTCATTTTTTCTTCACATCCACGTTTCCTCTCCCACACCACACACATCACATTCTTTCTTCACATCCACGTTTCCTCTCCCACACCACACACATCACATTCTTTCTTCATATCCACATGTTTACTCTCCCACACCACACACATCTCATTCTTTCTTCATATCCACGTTTCCTCTCCCACACCACACACATCACATTCTTTCTTCACATCCACATGTTTCCTCTCCCACAGCACACACACCACATTCTTTCTTCACATCCACATGTTTCCTCTCCCACACCACACACACCACATTCTTTCTTCATATCCACATGTTTCCTCTCCCACACCACACACATCTCATTCTTTCTTCATATCCACATGTTTCCTCTCCCACACCACACACATCACATTCTTTCTTCACATCCACATGTTTCCTCTCCCACACCACACACATCACATTCTTTCTTCACATCCACATGTTTCCACTCCCACACCACACACATCACATTCTTTCTTCAAATCCACATGTTTCCTCTCCCACACCACACACATCACATTCTTTCTTCACATCCACGTGTCCTCTCCCACATCACACACATCACATTCTTTCTTCACATCCACATGTTTCCTCTCCCACACCACACACATAACCTTCTTTCATCACATCCACATGTTTCCTCTCCCACAACACACACACATAACCTTCTTTCATCACGTCCACATGTTTCCTCTCCCACACCACACACATCACATTCTTTCTTCACATCCACATGTTTCCTCTCCCACACCACACACATCACATTCTTTCTTCACATCCACATGTTTCCTCTCCCACACCACACACATCACATTCTTTCTTCACATCCACGTTTCCTCTGCCACACCACACACATCACATTCTTTCTTCACATCCACGTGTCCTCTCCCACATCACACACATCACATTCTTTCTTCACATCCACGTTTCCTCTCCCACACCACACACATAACATTCTTTCATCACATCCAAATGTTTCCTCTCTCACAACACACACACATAACCTTCTTTCATCACGTCCACGTTTCCTCTCCCACACCACACACATCACATTCTTTCTTCACATCCACATGTTTCCTCTCCCACACCACACACATCACATTCTTTCTTCACGTCCACATGTTTCCTCTCCCACACCACACACTTCACTTTCTTTCTTCACATCCACATGTTTCCTCTCCCACACCACACACATCACATTCTTTCTTCACGTCCACGTTTCCTCTCCCATACCACACACATCACATTCTTTCTTCACATCCAACATGTTTCCACTCCCACACCACACACATCACATTCTTTCTTCACATCCACATTTCCTCTCCCACACCACACACATCACATTCTTTCTTCATATCCACGTTTCCTCTCCCACACCACACACATCTCATTCTTTCTTCACATCCACGTTTCCTCTCCCACACCACACACATCTCATTCTTTCTTCACATCCACGTTTCCTCTCCCACACCACACACATCACATTCTTTCTTCAAATCCACGTTTCCTCTCCCACACCACACACATCACATTCTCTCTTCACTTCCACATGTTTACTCTCCCACACCACACACATCTCATTCTTTCTTCACATCCACGTTTCCTCTCCCACACCACACATATCACATTCTTTCTTCATATCCACATGTTTCCTCTCCCACACCACACACATCTCATTCTTTCTTTACATCCACGTTTCCTCTCCCACACCACACACATCACATTCTTTCTTCACATCCACATGTTTCCTCTCCCACACCACACACATCTCATTCTTTCTTCACATCCACGTTTCCTCTCCCACACCACACACATCACATTCTTTCTTCAAATCCACGTTTCCTCTCACACACCACACACATCACATTCTCTCTTCACTTCCACATGTTTACTCTCCCACACCACACACATCTCATTCTTTCTTCACATCCACGTTTCCTCTCCCACACCACACATATCACATTCTTTCTTCATATCCACATGTTTCCTCTCCCACACCACACACATCTCATTCTTTCTTTACATCCACGTTTCCTCTCCCACACCACACACATCACATTCTTTTTTCACATCCACATGTTTCCTCTCCCACACCACACACATCTCATTCTTTCTTCACATCCACGTTTCCTCTCCCACACCACACACATCACATTCTTTCTTCATATCCACATGTTTCCTCTCCCACACCACACACATCTCATTCTTTCTTCATATCCACATGTTTCCTCTCCCACACCACACACATCACATTCTTTCTTCACATCCACATGTTTCCTCTCCCACACCACACACGTCACATTCTTTCTTCACATCCACATGTTTACTCTCCCACACCACACACATCATATTCTTTCTTCATATCCACATGTTTTCTCTTCCACACCACACACATCTCATTCTTTCTTCATATCCACATGTTTACTCTCCCACACCACACACATCACATTCTTTCTTCACATCCACATGTTTCCTCTCCCACACCACACACATCACATTCTTTCTTCACATCCACATGTTTCCACTCCCACACCACACACGTCACATTCTTTCTTCACATCCACGTTTCCTCTCCCACACCACACACATCTCATTCTTTCTTCACATCCACGTTTCCTCTCCCACACCACACACATCTCATTCTTTCTTCACATCCACGTTTCCTCTCCCATACCACACACATCACATTCTTTCTTCACATCCACATGTTTCCTCTCCCACACCACACACATCTCATTCTTTCTTCACATCCACATGTTTCCTCTCCCACACCACACACATCACATTCTTTCTTCACATCCACGTGTCCTCTCCCACATCACACACATCACATTCTTTCTTCACATCCACATGTTTCCTCTCCCACACCACACACATAACCTTCTTTCATCACATCCACATGTTTCCTCTCCCACAACACACACACATAACCTTCTTTCATCACGTCCACATGTTTCCTCTCCCACACCACACCCATCACATTCTTTCTTCACATCCACATGTTTCCTCTCCCACACCACACACATCACATTCTTTCTTCACATCCACATGTTTCCTCTCCCACACCACACACATCACATTCTTTCTTCACATCCACATGTTTCCTCTCCCACACCACACACATCACATTCTTTCTTCACATCCACGTGTCCTCTCCCACATCACACACATCACATTCTTTCTTCACATCCACATGTTTCCTCTCCCACACCACACACATAACATTCTTTCATCACATCCAAATGTTTCCTCTCTCACAACACACACACATAACCTTCTTTCATCACGTCCACGTTTCCTCTCCCACACCACACACATCACATTCTTTCTTCACATCCACATGTTTCCTCTCCCACACCACACACATCACATTCTTTCTTCGCGTCCACATGTTTCCTCTCCCACACCACACACTTCACATTCTTTCTTCACATCCACATGTTTCCTCTCCCACACCACACACATCACATTCTTTCTTCACGTCCACGTTTCCTCTCCCATACCACACACATCACATTCTTTCTTCACATCCAACATGTTTCCACTCCCACACCACACACATCACATTCTTTTTTCACAGCCACGTTTCCTCTCCCACACCACACACATCACATTCTTTCTTCACATCCACGTTTCCTCTCCCACACCACACACATCACATTCTTTCTTCACATCCACGTTTCCTCTCCCACACCACACACATCACATTCTTTCTTCACATCCACATTTCCTCTCCCACACCACACACATCACATTCTTTCTTCATATCCACATGTTTCCTCTCCCACACCACACACGTCTCATTCTTTCTTCATATCCACATGTTTCCTCTCCCACACCACACACATCACATTCTTTCTTCACATCCACATGTTTCCTCTCCCACACCACACACATCACATTCTTTCTTCACATCCACATGTTTCCTCTCCCACATCACACACATCTCATTCTTTCTTCACATCCACGTTTCCTCTCCCACACCACACACATCACATTCTTTCTTCACATCCACATGTTTCCTCTCCCACACCACACACATCTCATTCTTTCTTCACATCCACATGTTTCCTCTCCCACACCACACACATCACATTCTTTCTTCACATCCACGTTTCCTCTCCCACACCACACACGTCACATTCTTTCTTCATATCCACATGTTTCCTCTCCCACATCACACACATCACATTCTTTCTTCACATCCACATGTTTCCTCTCCCACACCACACACATCTCATTCTTTCTTCACATCCACGTTTCCTCTCCCACACCACACACATCACATTCTTTCTTCCCATCCACATGTTTCCTCTCCCACACCACACACATCTCATTCTTTCTTCACATCCACGTTTCCTCTCCCACACCACACACATCACATTCTTTCTTCACATCCACGTTTCCTCTCCCACACCACACACATAACATATTTTCTTCATATCCACATGTTTACTCTCCCACACCACACACATCTCATTCTTTCTTCATATCCACGTTTCCTCTCCCACACCACACACATCACATTCTTTCTTCACATCCACATGTTTCCTCTCCCACACCACACACACCACATTCTTTCTTCACATCCACATGTTTCCTCTCCCACACCACACACACCACATTCTTTCTTCACATCCACACTTTTCCTCTCCCACACCACACACACCACATTCTTTCTTCACATCCACATGTTTCCTCTCCCACATCACACACACCACATTCTTTCTTCACATCCACATGTTTACTCACCCACACCACACACATCACATTCTTTCTTCATATCCACATGTTTCCTCTCCCACACCACACACATCTCATTCTTTCTTCATATCCACGTTTCCTCTCCCACACCACACACATCACATTCTTTCTTCACATCCACATGTTTCCTCTCCCACACCACACACGTCACATTCTTTCTTCACATCCACATGTTTCCTCTCCCACATCACACACATCACATTCTTTCTTAAACATCTGTACATCACGCTCATTTAAACATGTTAAACATCTGTACATCACTCTCATTTAAACATGTTAAACATCTGTACATCACTCTCATTTAAACATGTTAAACATCTGTACATCACTCTCATTTAAACATGTTAAACATCTGTACATCTCTCTCATTTAAACATGTTAAACATCTGTACATCACTCTCATTTAAACATGTTAAACATCTGTACATCACGCTCATTTAAACATGTTAAACATCTGTACATCACGCTCATTTAAACATGTTAAACCTCTGTACATCACTCTCATTTAAACATGTTAAACTTCTGTACATCACTCTCATTTAAACATGTTAAACATCTGTACATCATTCTCATTTAAACATGTTAAACATCTGTACATCACTCTCATTTAAACATGTTAAACCTCTGTACATCACGCTCATTTAAACATGTTAAACATCTGAACATCTCTCTCATTTAAACATGTTAAACATCTGTACATCACTCTCATTTAAACATGTTAAACATCTGTACATCACTCTCATTTAAACATGTTAAACATCTGTACATCACTCTCATTTAAACATGTTAAACATCTGTACATCACTCTCATTTAAACATGTTAAACATCTGTACATCACTCTCATTTAAACATGTTAAACATCTGTACATCACTCTCATTTAAACATGTTAAACATCTGTACATCTCTCTCATTTAAACATGTTAAACATCTGTACATCACGCTCATTTAAACATGTTAAACATCTGTACATCACTCTCATTTAAACATGTTAAACATCTGTACATCACTCTCATTTAAACATGATAAACATCTGTACATCACTCTCATTTAAACGTGTTAAACATCTGTACATCACTCTCATTTAAACGTGTTAAACATCTGTACATCACTCTCATTTAAACATGTTAAACATCTGTACTTCACTCTCATTTAAACATGTTAAACATATGTAAATCTCTTTCATTTAAACATGTTAAACATCTGTACATCTCTCTCATTTAAACATGTTAAACATCTGTACATCTCTCTCATTTAAACATGTTAAACATCTGTACATCACGCTCATTTAAACATGTTAAACATCTGGACATCACTCTCATTTAAACATGTTAAACATCTGTACATCACTCTCATTTAAACATGATAAACATCTGTACATCACTCTCATTTAAACATGTTAAACATCTGTACATCACTCTCATTTAAACATGTTAAACATCTGTACATCACTCTCATTTAAACATGTTAAACATCTGTACATCTGTCTCATTTAAACATGTTAAACATCTGTACATCACTCTCATTTAAACATGTTAAACCTCTGTACTTCACTCTCATTTAAACATGTTAAACATCTGTACATCACTCTCATTTAAACATGTTAAACATCTGAATATCTCTCTCATTTAAACATGTTAAACATCTGAACATCACTCTCATTTAAACATGTTAACATCTGTACCTCACTCTCATTTAAACATGTTAAACTTCTGTACATCACTCTCATTTAAACATGTTAAACATCTGGAGATCTCTCTCATTTAAACATGTTAAACATCTGAACATCACTCTCATTTAAACATGTTAAACATCTGAACATCACGCTCATTTAAACATGTTAAACATCTGTACATCACTCTCGTTTAAACATGTTAAACATCTGTACATCACTCATTTAAACATGATAAACATCTGTACATCACTCTCATTTAAACATGTTAAACATCTGTACATCACTCTCATTTAAACATGTTAAACATCTGTACATCACTCTCATTTAAACATGTTAAACATCTGTACCTCACTCTCATTTAAACATGTTAAACATCTGTACATCACTCTCGTTTAAACATGTTAAACATCTGTACATCACTCTCGTTTAAACATGTTAAACATCTGAACATCACTCTCGTTTAAACATGTTAAACATCTGTACATCACGCTCGTTTTCACACTCATCCTATATGTATGTATGTATGTATGTATGTATGTATGTATGTATGTATGTATGTATGTATGTATGCATGTATGTATGTATGTATGTATGTATGTATGTATGTATTGTAACAATCACAGATTAGTAGACTTACTAGCCCGTTAGCTAACGGGTCGGACCCTTTAGTCGACTGGTTAATGTAGTCGCCCATGGTGCTGGAGACCAGGGTTCGCGTCCCGGCTGCGGCAGTTCCAGGCTGTCCCCTGAATTCGCTACATTGGTGTGAGACCGTGAGGCCATCGGAAGCGCGTGCGCCCAGAGGCCTGAGGGAGCCAGTATGCTGAAGAGGGGAGACGCGCTTCCCGAAGGAGGGGGTAGTGTAACGACCACGGACGAATAGAATCGCTAGCTAAAGCGTCGGACCCTTCAGCTGACTGGTTAGCGTAGTCACCCGTGGTGCGGGAGGCCTGGGTTTGCGTCCCGGCTGCCCCCTGAAATCGCCACAGTATGTCTGTAGCATCTAAGGACCCTCATGATTAAAAGCAATTAAAATAATTTTGATAATCCAATTAAAAGGAAAAGTTATGGGTTATAAGGGCCTTATTACATATTAACTAACACTTAAAAGTAATGCACTA
This sequence comes from Lampris incognitus, assembly GCF_029633865.1. Classification (NCBI taxonomy): domain Eukaryota; kingdom Metazoa; phylum Chordata; class Actinopteri; order Lampriformes; family Lampridae; genus Lampris; species Lampris incognitus. The sequence continues at coordinate 6,519,997 of NC_079228.1, forward strand.
AGATCTGTATGTAACCCACGTAATCGTGGGCCAAGCTGTGATCACGTGACCCAGGCGCTGGCTGTCGTGAAAAAAATGGCGGACGTTTATTTTATTGTCAGTGGAACATGCGGTACAAACCCTAACCCTAACCCTAACCCTAACCTACCAGTTCATGCATGTATTCAAAGGAGTTGAATCAAGTGCAACTGGACTTGGTATATATTCGTGAAGACGTTTCGCCTCTCATCCAAGAGGCTTCCTCAGTTCGTGCCTTTCTGACTAGACCAAGCTAGTCAGACTGGCTGCTGATGAGACTCAGAATTTATCCTCTGAGTCTCATCACCAGCCAGTCAGACTAGCTTGGTCTAGTCAGATATATACCAAGTCCAGTTGCACTTGAGTCAACTCCTTTGGAGAACCATGACCTGGATGAATGAGAACATTCACAGACATCTTCATGCATGTAGCTAATGCAGTCAATTCATCTTTCCATTTGTAGCCTACAACATCTCCGTGGGCATGTTGATATAGTTGCTTCTGCCACATTTTCTAGAGCATAGAACAGCCTAGATACCAAAACGACAGTAAATTTAGTCCTACATCGTCCCTGAGCCAAAGGCTAATGTCAGGACACTGTCCTGTAAATGATTAGGCTACAGGTTACCTGTAGTGGAGGGAAGCTGTTCTGCACCGCAGGGGTTTGCGCAGGCGCTCTGAATCGCTCGTGACGTGGGACATTCGTAGGATTATCCACGAAAAATTATGCATAACTTTTCGTACAATATCACACGAACCGTTTCATGAGAAAACGTTACATGGGTTAGCAACAGGAGGACGCAAGGCAGGGCTTAGTGAAAATTACCTGCTCCGTACAGTACCTTGCAACACAGTGCCAAGCCTTGGAGGCCACGCTGGTGAATCTGGGGATTGGTTTCAGCTATTGACGCTCAGATCGGAGGATGACCCGGTACTGAAAAGGTGGCTGACGCAGCGCACCACTAATTACTCCAGCAGTCATGCACAGAAATGAAATTATGAATCTCATCTCATCAATCAATCAATCAATCAATCAATCAATCAATCAATCAATCAATCAATCAATCAATCAATCAATCAATCTAGCTGCAACAGCCACTCAAAGCGCTCTCTCCCAAGACAAGCAACGTGCAATGGATGTTGTGGTTACACAATTTACACAATACAACACTGAAAGAGGATAAACAGAATTATAATGGACATAATATGATGACAGTCCTGGACCCAAGCCAGGCGACCAGCATCACCATGTACAAAGAATAATTTTTTTATATATAGTATACACTCACCGGCCACTTTATTAGGCACACTTGTCCAACTGCTCGTTAACGCAAATTTCTAATCAGCCAATCATATGGCAGCAACTCACTGCATTTAGGCATGTAGACATGGTCAAGACGATCTGCTGCAGTTCAAACCGAGCATCAGAATGGGGGAGAAAGGTGATTTAAGTGACTTTGAACGTGGCATGGTTGTTGGTGCCAGACGGGCTGGTCTGAGTATTTCAGAAACTGCTGATCTACTGGGATTTTCACGCACAACCATCTCTAGGGTTTACAGAGAATGGTCCGAAAAAGAGAAAATATCCAGTGAGCGGCAGTTCTGTGGGCGAAAATGCCTTGTTGATGCCAGAGGTCAGAGGAGAATGGCCAGACTGGTTCGAGCTGACAGAAAGGCAACAGTAACTCAAATAACCACTCATTACAACCTAGGTATGCAGAAGAGCATCTCTGAACGCACAACACGTCGAACCTTGAGGCAGATGGGCTACAGCAGCAGAAGACCACACCGGGTGCCACTCCTGTCAGCTAAGAACAGGAAACTGAGGCTACAATTCGCACAGGCTCACCAAAATTGGACAATAGATGATTGGAAAAACGTTGCCTGGTCTGATGAGTCTCGATTTCTGCTGCGACATTCGGATGGTAGGGTCAGAATTTGGCGTCAACAACATGAAAGCATGGATCCATCCTGCCTTGTATCAACGGTTCAGGCTGGTGGTGGTGGTGTAATGGTGTGGGGGATATTTTCTTGGCACACTTTGGGCCCCTTAGTACCAATTGAGCATCGTGTCAACGCCACAGCCTACCTGAGTATTGTTGCTGACCATGTCCATCCCTTTATGACCACAGTGTTGCCATCTTCTGATGGCTACTTCCAGCAGGATAACGCGCCATGTCATAAAGCTCGAATCATCTCAGACTGGTTTCTTGAACATGACAATGAGTTCACTGTACTCAAATGGCCTCCACAGTCACCAGATCTCAATCCAATAGAGCACCTTTGGGATGTGGTGGACCGGGAGATTCGCATCATGGATGTGCAGCCGACAAATCTGCAGCAACTGCGTGATGCTATCATGTCAATATGGACCAAACTCTCTGAGGAATGTTTCCAGTACCTGGTTGAATCTATGCCACGAAGGATTAAGGCAGTTCTGAAGGCAAAAGGGGGTCCAACCCAGTACTAGCAAGGTGTACCTAATAAAGTGGCCAGTGAGTGTATATGTGGTCTAAGAAGGTGGTTGGGAACTTCTCCGTCAGACAGATTTGAGGTTTTGTGGTACGGCAACCTGAATATTGGATTTCCAGTTGATGGAATGAACATGTAAGTGACGGATTATCTGTCCAACTGGTACCGGGCATAGATATCAGTGGAAATAAGACAGTATTTTGAAAAAGGCGCGGCGGGAAAAGTTTGAGTCGAAATTAACCGTTAGTCAAATGGCGGAGGCAGCTGGTAGAGGTCCCGCTGAGTCGAGTAAATCTGGAATAAAACCAGAGATATACACGGCTGTCGATGGTCAAATCAGTGTGGAAGATGAGCTCTTAAACTTCCTCGTTGTCTAAATGAGAGCGTTGAGCCAGGACGACATGATGTTACTGGCTGTGAACCACTTGGGATGGAAGTGGACTGAGAACTCCAGGAAAGCTCTTTCTGAACTCTGCCCAAGCTCTACACAGCGCTTCGTGTCACACAGAGGGCCACAAAAAGACGCTAACAACGTTAAGACTTGTTTAAAATGACTTAACGAGGTTGGTGAAAACATCCCTCGCTTTGTGTCCCACCACCCAGACGAGCTTCCACCTGTGACCTCCAAAAGCCTTGACGTTTCTTGCCTGCTTAGCCAAACTGAAAGCCTAAAGTCGGACATGTCTACCATGAAACAAGCGATGTTGGAGCAGACACATGTCTGCGAGGATCTCCGTACGGTAACGGTGGATATTACTCAACTCTCATGCGTGATTGAGCACCCTGGTCTGGGCAGAGGGGGTACGCCCTGCGAGGAGGCTCTGAGCCGGGGTGTGGAGACTGTGGCGTGGGCGCCTGGAGCCTTGGTCCTGGAGTGGCCTGATTTAAGGAGGAGGAGGTGCGCACACTTCCTAGGTCAGCGGGGAGGCCCAGGGTCATGGTGTGGAGAGTATGACGCCAGCGCCTGGAGCCTTGGGCCTGGAGTGGCCTAATTTAAGGAGGAGGAGGTGCACTCACTTCCCAGTTCAGCGAGGAGGCCCAGGGTCGTGGTGTAGAGAGTATGACGCCGGCGCCTGGAGCCTTGGGCCTGGAGTGCCTAATTTAAGCGGAGGAGGTGCGCTCACTTCCCAGGTCAGTGAGGAGGCCCAGGGTCGTGGTGTGGAGAGTATGACACCAGTGCCTGGAGCCTTGGGCCTGGAGTGGCCTGATTTAAGGAGGAGGAGGTGCGCTCACTTCCCAGTTCAGCGAGGAGGCCCAGGGTCGTGGTGTGGAGAGTATGATGCCAGCGCCTGGAGCGTTGGGCCTGGAGTGGCCTGATTTAAGGAGGAGGAGGTGCGCACACTTCCCAGGTCAGTGAGGAGGCCCAGGGTCGTGGTGTGGAGAGTATGACGCCAGCGCCTGGAGCCTTGGGCCTGGAGTGGCCTGATTTAAGGAGGAGGAGGTGCGCTCACTTCCCAGGTCAGTGAGGAGGCCCAGGGTCATGGTGTAGAGAGTATGACGCCGGCGTCTGGAGCCTTGGGCCTGGAGTGGCCTGATTTAAGGAGGAGGAGGTGCGCTCACTTCCCAGGACAGTGAGGAGGCCCAGGACCATGGTGTGGAGAGTATGACGCCAGTGCCTGGAGCCTTGGGCCTGGAGTGGCCCAATTTAAGCAGAGGAGGTGCGCTCACTTCCCAGGTCAGCGAGGAGGCCCAGGGTCATGGTGTGGAGAGTATGACGCCGGCGTCTGGAGCCTTGGGTCTGGAGTGGCCTGATTTAAGGAGGAGGAGGTGCGCTCACTTCCCAGGTCAGCGAGGAGGCCCAGGGTCGTGGTGTGGAGAGTATGATGCCGGCGCCTGGAGCCTTGGGCCTGGAGTGGCCCAATTTAAGCGGAGGAGGTGCGCTCACTTCCCAGGTCAGTGAGGAGGCCCAGGGTCATGGTGTGGAGAGTATGACGCCGGCACCTGGAGCCTTGGGCCTGGAGTGGCCTGATTTAAGGAGGAGGAGGTGTGCTCACTTCCCAGGTCAGTGAGGAGGCCCAGGGTCGTGGTGTAGAGAGTATGGCGCCGGCGTCTGGAGCCTTGGGCCTGGAGTGGCCTGATTTAAGGAGGAGGAGGTGCGCTCACTTCCCAGGACAGTGAGGAGGCCCAGGGCCATGGTGTGGAGAGTATGACGCCAGTGCCTGGAGCCTTGGGCCTGGAGTGGCCCAATTTAAGCAGAGGAGGTGCGCTCACTTCCCAGGTCAGCGAGGAGGCCCAGGGTCGTGGTGTGGAGAGTATGACGCCGGCGTCTGGAGCCTTGGGTCTGGAGTGGCCTGATTTAAGGAGGAGGAGGTGCGCTCACTTCCCAGGTCAGCGAGGAGGCCCAGGGTCGTGGTGTGGAGAGTATGATGCCGGCGCCTGGAGCCTTGGGCCTGGAGTGGCCCAATTTAAGCGGAGGAGGTGCGCTCACTTCCCAGGTCAGTGAGGAGGCCCAGGGTCATGGTGTGGAGAGTATGACGCCGGCACCTGGAGCCTTGGGCCTGGAGCGGCCTGATTTAAGGAGGAGGAGGTGTGCTCACTTCCCAGGTCAGTGAGGAGGCCCAGGGTCGTGGTGTAGAGAGTATGACGCCGGCGCCTGGAGCCTTGGGCCTGGAGTGGCCTGATTTAAGGAGGAGGAGGTGCGCTCACTTCCCAGGTCAGTGAGGAGGCCCAGGGTCGTGGTGTGGAGAGTATGACGCCGGCGCCTGGAGCCTTGGGCCTGGAGTGGCCTGATTTAAGGAGGAGGAGGTGCGCTCACTTCCCAGGTAAGTGAGGAGGCCCAGGGTCGTTGTGTAGAGAGTATGATGCCAGCGCCCAGAGCCTTGGGCCTGGAGTAGCCTGATTTAAGGAGGAGGAGGTGCGCTCACTTCCCAGGTCAGTGAGGAGGCCCAGGGTCGTGGTGTAGAGAGTATGACGCCGGCGCCTGGAGCCTTGGGCCTGGAGTGGCCCAATTTAAGCGGAGGAGGTGCGCTCACTTCCCAGGTCAGTGAGGAGGCCCAGGGCCATGGTGTGGAGAGTATGACGCCAGTGCCTGGAGCCTTGGGCCTGGAGTGGCCCAATTTAAGCGGAGGAGGTGCGCTCACTTCCCAGGTCAGTGAGGAGGCCCAGGGTCGTGGTGTAGAGAGTATGATGCCGGCGCCTGGAGCCTTGGGCCTGGAGTGCCTAATTTAAGCGGAGGAGGTGCGCTCACTTCCCAGGTCAGCGAGGAGGCCCAGGGTCGTGGTGTGGAGAGTATGACACCGGCGCCTGGAGCCTTGGGCCTGGAGTGGCCTGATTTAAGGAGGAGGAGGTGTGCTCACTTCCCAGGTCAGTGAGGAGGCCCAGGGTTGTGGTGTGGAGGGTATAATGCCAGCACCTGGAGCCTTGGGCCTGGAGTGGCCTGATTTAAGGAGGAGGAGGTGCGCACACTTCCTAGGTCAGTGAGGAGGCCCAGGGTCGTGGTGTGGAGAGTATGATGCCAACGCCTGGAGCCTTGGGCCTGGAGTGGCCTGATTTAAGGAGGAGGAGGTGCGCTCACTTCCCAGGTCAGCGAGGAGGCCCAGGGTCGTGGTGTGGAGAGTATGACGCTGGCGCCTGGAGCCTCACACCTGGATGCGAGCACAGCGGAGGGAGGGAGGGAGGCCCGGGCGTGGAGCGGAGCAGTGATGCGGCGGTGTCACCTGCTGTAAAGGAGGGCCTCCGTTAAAAACATGGCACTGGAAATGTTGTTATACAGCCCAAAACCTGCCCGAATCCTCCCAGAGAGGAGAAGACAAGCGGCATTGCTGGAACCTGAAATACGAGTCAGAAAGACCAAGCTGGTGAGTGTTTTCGCTCCAAAACTCTTGCCCGACTTAGACTCGGAGACACTGACTAAATACCGGAGAGACAAACTCCGCCGCGATGTAACCTGTCAAAAGCTAGACACTGCTCAAAGCCGGCTCACCTCCTTTAAATATCCGCTGAGTGCAATGATGTGGGAGAAACGTATGAACCTCGGCTTTGGCCGGCAGGGATTTTGCTATGAGGCGCTAACCCAGGTCTGCTGCAGGGCCCGCGGATGTAAAACCGCTTATTGCTGCAACGAATATGCATGTACCTGAGGCTGGGCATCTGATGCCATGTAGATTTAGTCTGTGGTCCATGAGAGCTGGGTCAGATAACTCGCCTGGCTTGCACCTTGCTCAGAGCGCAAGGCGTTGTTATAGACCAGCTCCTGGAGAGCGCTGATAGCTCGTGTATACAAGAGACTTTATTAGCTAAACAAGATTTAGACACACTTAATTCTGTTAGTAATCATGTCCATGGGGCAGGGGAGTCCACAACAGACCTAAGCATGGGGGTAGTGCGTGGCAGAATACCTGGGGGGGGGGGGGGTGGGTGGCCATTCTCTGGCACAAGAAGTCTGACCCGCTGATCAGTGTGGCTAGATGAGAGGTGGGCTGGTGCATAGCAATCAAAGTTGTACATAATAACACTGTCTTTATAATTTTAAATGTTAACACTCCCTGTGAATGTTACCAAAATGAGGATGAATACCTTAATAGGCTCGCGTTTATTAGTGTATTTATTAAAGACAGTTTATACACATGTAGATTTGTTGTTGGAGACACCAATGCTGATATCACAGACAGTAAGTCCTTATTTGGTCAACACCTCATCCAGTCTTGTCAAGATCACAAGTTGGTCCTTTCTAGTACGGTGCTGCCGCCAGTAGACAGCTACACATATACCAGTGAAGCATGGCACACAACATCCTGGCTGGATCACTGTATATGTATACACAACATCCTGGCTGGATCACTGTACATGTACATACAACATCCTGGCTGGATCACTGTATATGTACACACAACATCCTGGCTGGACCACTGTACATGTACACACAGGATCCTGGCTGGATCACTGTACTATATATACACACAGCATCTTGGCTGGATCACTGTACTATATGTACACACAGCATCCTGGCTGGATCACTGTACATGTACACACAACATCCTGGCTGGATCACTGTATATGTACACACAACATCCTGGCTGGATCACTGCACTATATGTACACACAGCATCCTGGCTGGATCACTGTACATGTACACGCAGCATCCTGGCTGGATCACTGTACTATTTGTACACACAGCATCCTGGCTTGATCACTGTACATGTACACACAGCATCTTGGCTGGATCACTGTACATGTACACACAGCATCCTGGCTGGATCACTGTACATGTACACACAGCATCCTGGCTGGATCACTGTACATGTACACACAGCATCTTGGCTGGATCACTGTACATGTACACACAGCATCCTGGCTGGATCACTGTATATGTGCAGCTGATGCTCATGGATGTTTAGAGGAAGTGGAGATCTTGTGTAGTCTGGCCACAACAGATCTCATACCTGTGTGTGTCATGTTAGATGTGGAGAGTCTACCTGAGTTGACCAGTTATGATAACAGTGAACAAAGGGGGAAAGTAGATCGGTCCAGGCCTACAGAAGATGACTTAAAGCATTATAATTCACTGACTGATAAGAGTCTAAATGATATGCATGTACCCTCTGAGGCTGTTCTGTGTGGCAGCATGAACTGTAAGGACCAACACCACAAGCATGATCTATGTATAATGTATGATAAAACTGTGAGATGTCTAAATAATGGCAGTAAATCATTCCACCAAGAAGGGCTAAACAACATGACGTCAGGCCAGGTTGGGTGAATATGGAGCTGAACTGCATGTAGAGGCCAAAGAAGCTTCTAGAAACTGGGTCTTATCAGGAAGAGCTAGGCATAGCCCAGAGTGTGAACACAACAGGCTAACGCCAGACTTCAATATGCTGTACGTTTTATTAAAAGAAACGAGCAGGCCACGAGGGCAAACTCCATGGCAACGAAGCCTCAGCAGAATGATGTCTATGACTCCTGGAAGGAAGTTGAGGTTATTAATAATAGTGAGATGGCCTACCATCCAGCATTGATGGGATTACTGGGCCTGGAAATATTGCTGAACTGTGGAGAAAACACTAGGGAGACATGTTTAAGTGTGTAAAGAGTGATGGATTTAATGTTGGTGACGTCTCTAACAATGATGATGTGGCTATCAGACCTGATGAAGTGTGCTACGCCATTGAGAGATGGTCAGTGAACAAAGCATGTGGCCTTGACCAAATAACAGCAGGACATCTGAAGCATGCTAGCCACAGAATCTCAGTGTTACTGGCTGTGTGTTTTTCTGGATTGTTAATGCAGGGCATCCTACCTGACTCTATGTTGTCTGTCTTACTAGTGCCAGTAATCACAGACAAAACTGGTAAAATATCCAGAACATTATAGGCCAGTTGCTCTGGCTAGCATACTTCCCAAAGTATTGGAACCAATTCTCTTGGATAGGCTTCAAGAATACATATCAACTACTGACAATCAGTTTGGCTTTAAAAATAAACACGGCACAGATTTGTGCATATATATGCACTGCAGGAAGTTGTTAGTAAATATAGAAGACACAACACTACACTATGTATGTGTTTTCTGATGCATCAAAAGCTTTTGACCGAGTTAATCATGGTAAACTATTTGTTAAGCTACAAGAGTGAGGGGTCCCCTCTTATTTGATCAGGACCTTGCATTTTTGGTATTCATATCAAACCATGCAAGTCAGATGGGGTAAGAGTATATCTGCCCCCTTCCCAGTGACCAGTGGGGTCCGACAAGGTGGAATACTGTCGCCTGTTCTCATCAGTATGTATGTGGATAATCTCTCCAAAAAGTTAAAAGAGTGTAAGGCTGGCAGTATGGTGGGGGTAGTCTTATTAACCATCTGATGTGGGCTGGTGACTTAGTCCTCCTGTCCCCTTATAGTGCTGGCCTACAGCAACTGCTCAGAGTCTGCTCAAGGTATGGTGTGCAGCATGACACCACATTTAACTCTAAAAAGAGTGTTGTCATGAGTGCTAAAACCAAGGGGATAGGAAGCAAAATGTTCCCTCATTCTTCTTGGCAGACCCGGCACTAAATGTGGTGAGCAAAGTAAGATATCTGGGTCACATGATCAGGGATGATCTATGTGATGATGATGATGATGTGCAGCGCCAGTGTTGCAGACTGTATGCACAAGCCAATATGCTGGCACGCAAATCTCACATGTGTACAGATGAGGTTAAAACTGCTCTTTTTAGGGCCTACTGTGCTCCACTTGTATACAGCCCACTTTTGGTGCAGTTATAGCCAAGCAACAATGAAAAAAGCCGCAGGTGGCGTATAATGATGCACTCAGAGTCTTGCTCAAGCTTCCAAGATGGACAAGTGCAGGTCATGTGTTTGTGACTAGTGATGTTCCCACTTTTCATGTTGTGTTGAGGAATTTTATGTCCAAATTTATGTGTCGATTAATTGATTCTAAGAACGTAATTATAATGCTGTTAACGGAGCCCACACAAAGTGACACCAGGTACTCCTCTTGTTTCTGGAAACATTGAAACAGATGTCTGTATAGCTTTTAATTACTGTGGACTTGTGAGCTGCTGTTTTCAGCTATAGTTTTGTGTTCTTGTCTTGTGTTGTATTTCTTTGTTGTTGTCTTTAACACGGACCTACCTTTGTGTCTGAATAAAGTACAATTATATATATATATATATATATATATATATATACACACACACACACATACACATATATACACATATATACATATATACATACATATATACACACATACACATATACACACACACACACACACACACACACACACACACACACACACACACACACACACACACACACACACACACATATATATATATATATATATATATATATATATATATATATATATATATATATATATATATAAATGTGATGAGGGGAAGGGCAGGCAGCCTGCAAGTGGTGACCACCATCACCAGGGAGACCTGGGAGGAGAACCGACTGCACGAGCACACAAGGGAGACTCACATGCCACCATTCACACACAGAAAAAGAGAAAGCAGAAGGCATCATTCAGAGAGAGAGAGAGAAAAGACATGTGAGAGAAGAGAACAGTTTGCAATAGTCATTAATTATAATCAGTTAAGTCATAATCTATACACTATAATCTATACTCTATAATCTGGTCAGCAGAACAGTGGTTGGTAAAATCACTGAGACAGAAAACCGACATGCAGTCCAGGTTGTGAAGCAGTCAACTGAAAGGCAACTAATTGTAGGTTAAGGCAAAGAGATGTGTTTTACGTTTGAATTTAAAGGGACTCAACATGTTAATAGAGTCTGAATGTCACACATGCTAATCATCATCTGCTCCTCCGGGATCGGGTTCTGGTGGCAGCAAGCTAAGTAGGGCACTCCAGACGTCCCTCTCCCCAGCAACGCCCTCCAGCTCCTCCTGGGGGATCCCAAGGCGTTCCCAGGCCAGTTTGGACATGTAGTCCCTCCAGCGAGTTCTGGGTCTACCCCGAGGTCTCCTCCCAGTTGGCCGTGCCCGGTAAACCTCCAAAGGAAGGCGCCCAGGAGGCATCCTGATCAGATGCCCGAACCACCTCAACTGGCTCCTTTCGATGTGAAGGAGCAGAGGCTCTACTCCGAGCTCCCTCCGGATGTCTGAGCTCCTCACCCTATCTCTAAGGCTGAGCCCAGACACCCTACGGAGGAAACTCATTTCAGCCGCTTGTATCCGCGATCTCTCCCTTTCGGTCACTACCCAGAGCTCATGACCATAGGTGAGGGTTGGAGCAAAGACTGACTGGTAAATTGAGAGCTTTGCCTTCCGGCTCAGCTCCCTCTTCACCACAACGGTCCGGTACAACGTCCACATTACTGCTGATGCTGCACCAATCCACCTGTCAATCTCCCTCTCCATCCTACCCTCACTCGTGAACAAGACCCCGATATAGCTGCTTGAACTCCTTCACTTGAGGCAACAACTCATCCCCAACCCCAAGGGAGCAATCCACCATTTTCCGGTAGAGAACCATGGCCTCAGACGTGGAGGTGCTGATTCTCGTCCCAGCCATTTCACACTCAGCTGTAAACCGCCCCAGTGTGCGCTGGAGGTCGCGTTCTGATGAAGCCGACAAGACCACATCATCTGCGAAGAGGAGAGATGCAATTCTGAGGTTCCCAATACGGACACACTCCTGCGCCTTGAGATCCTGTCCATGAATATCACAAACTGAATCGGAGACAAGGGACAACCTTGGCGGAGTCCCACACCCACCGAAAACATGTTTGACTTTGTGCTAAGAATGCGGACACAGCTCTCACTTTGGTCATACAAGGACCGGATGGCTTGTAGCAACTGCCCCGGTACCCCATACTCCCGCAGTACCCCCACAGAGTGCCACGGTCGTAAGCCTTCTCCAAGTCCACAAAACACATGTAGACTGGCTGGTCAAACTCCCATGCCCCCCTCAGCACTTCCGCAAGGGTAAAGAGTTGGTCCGTTGTTCCACGGCCAGGACGGAATCCGCATTGTTCTACCTGGATCCGAGGTTTGACAATCGGCCGGAGCCTCCTTTCGAGCACCCTAGAGTAGACTTTCCCAGGGAGGCTGAGCAATGTGATGCCCCGATAATTGGAGCACACCCTCCTGTCCCCTTTTTTAAATATGGGAACTACCACCCCAGTCTGCCACTCCACAGGTACTGTCCCCGACCTCCACGCGACACTGAAGAGATGTGTCAGCCAAGACAGCCCAACAATGTCCAGAGCCTTCAGCATCTCAGGGTGAATCTCATCTACACCCGGCGCCTTGCCATCGCGGAGCTTCTTAACTACCTCAGATGTTTCTGCCATGGATGTTGTGCTGCTGTAAAGCCCCGCAGGCAAATTTGTAATTTGTGAACCTGGGCTATACAAATAAAATTGACTTGACTTGACATGACCCAGGGCTGAGGTTTGGCAACGAATATTGTTGCACAAGACAGGGGAAATCACAAAAATCAATGTCTTCATCTCCTCCCGCCTTGATTCCTGCAACTCACTCCTCTATGGCATCAGTGCTAGCTCTATCAAGAGACTCCAATTGGTCCAGAACGCATCCGCCCGACTTTTAACTTCCACCAAATCCTGGCACCACATCACCCCAGTCCTAAAAGACCTCCACTGGCTACCCATCTCCCACCGGATCAATTACAAAATCCTGGTTCTTACTTATAAAGCTCTTCACAAACTGGCTCCCCCTACCAACCCTCTCAGTCCCTCAGATCCACCCCAGCCTCCCTTCTCTCTACCCCCAGGTCCAACCTCTGCGGCTTTGGTGACCGAGCCCTCTCCAGGGCAGCTCCCAGGCTCTGGAACTCACTTCCCCAAATCATCAGAGACTCAGAATCCCTCCCACTCTTCCAATCCCGTCTCAAGATACACCTCTTCTACATTGCCTTCTCGTGCCCCCCCCCCTCCACTCATACACCGCTGGTCTGGGGCAGGCTGGGGACTGAACGCTTGACCTGCATCTGTGATTTATGTGATTTATGATGTTTGTTTTTCTTTCCCTTTATATCTGTCCAAGTGGGAGATAAGAGTACTGCTGGCGTCGTGTGTGGCTGCCACTTCTCCCTCTCGTAGCCCCCCTCCCCATCCACCCCTGTATGTCTGCCCCCCTTCCCATCCACCCCTGTATGTCTGCCCCCCTTCCCATCCACCCCTGTATGTCTGTGCTATGTTCATCTGTCGTCTTGTTTCACTCCATTTATTGTAAAGCGACTTTGTGTACTAGAAAAGCACTATATAAGATTGATTTATTATTATTATTATTATTATTATTATTATTATTATTATTAAATATACTTTTCATTGTCATCTCTGCCACTCTGTCACCATCAGATATAGGTGAGTCAGGTCAAAAGCCAAATCCAACAAGTCAGAGTTGGTTCATATTCTGTGGGCAATAAGCATTACAATCCAATATGATCAATAACACAAACCCAGCCTTGGAAACTGATGCAACTGCCTTGGCTATTGGGGCCTGTGTTCTTCACTGGAGTGTGGACTAGGAGATCTTCTCTGGTGTGGTAAAACGTCAACATGCTGACACGCAAAACCAGATGTAACGGCCAGGCTAGGAGATCACATGGCTTAGTTTAATGTGTCTGTTGAATGTAGGTGTGCCAAAGAAGCCGCCCTGACAGTACTACTGACAACTGTTAGTGCTGGCTCTGTCTGTCAATGCTGATAGATGGGTTGTCACACCTAAATGAAACAGACCCCTTAAACTTCTAAGCTGCAGCTGTGTTTTTCCTGTTACGCTAACATCACAGATTACCAAGACCAGGCCCCGTGATTTTGACCTCCCTGGTTTTCAGCTTGTAGATGTCTGCAAACTCATTAAAATGGCCTAGGGTTTAGTTACTCTTTAAAGGGTACGAGAGGAGCTGATTGGATTTGCCAAGTCGAAGCCTGCCCCGATTCCACCCTCTTATAATCCAACCTCTCCACCAACCGTGCCGTGCCGTATCAGGCCTGCGCTAGCCACCACATTACCAAAAGTGCCCAAGCTTGTGTCTGCACTTGTGCTTGCACCCAGTTTCCCAAAAATGGAGCCCCGTGACTTAATCTTGGGCAAGGGACCAGTTCAGTCAACTGGCATTTTCAAATGGTTCACTCATAACAGTTAGAGAGGAGCAGGTATTGATTACCTGATTTGGCTTAACAGTAAAATGACGTGTGGCAAATGAAATGCAGTAACAAATCATGGCAAACTTGAGTCCAGACCAGAAGAAACATCTCAGGACTCAATCGTAGCTTAAATGACCTGACAAGGCATGGTCATGAGTTGAGCATAGCACATTCTACTGGTACATTTAATGGAAGACAACCTGCTCATGTTCATGTAAATATGAATGTGCCATTATCAAAGAAGTAGGCCATTTTCTTCGTCTTGGCTTCCTGCTGGCCAACGGGCCACATGACCTTGCTCTGCTTGTATGAACTCCGTATGAGTGATTAGTGAAGGCAGGGGTGCCCAACTCCAGGCCTCCAGGGCCGTAGTGTCTGTGGGTCTTTGTTCCAACCATGCACTACACCACCTGATTTAACTAATTAGCTCACCTCTTGGACCAGGGAGGGGAAGGAATTAGTTAAATCAGGTGGTGTAGTGCATGGTATTAACAAAGACCCACAGACACTGCGGCCCTCAAGGCCTGGAGTTGGGCACCCCTGAGTTAAGGTATGACCTCAGGGATTGACTCAAGCAGCATGGAAGTATGTGTTTGGACATCAGACTGGACCTTTGGGTTGAGCACAATGGCGTCATTTGGGTGCTCTGAAACAAAACAAAGTTGATAAAGCAATGCCACGTTTCTAAGGTTACGTAACTGGACCAGCAGGGAGAACATTAGGATAACTCCCTGCCACCTGGTCAGATGCAGAGTCTGGCCAATCCAGCATCTCTGTAAACGATGTTATGGGACATTCTGAAGTCTTTCCACACGATAGTCTTCACCTTCCTCTGGTAGGGCAGGGAGGACGGCTCTTTTGAAAGAAAACCTCAATTAGATCAGACTACCCATGGACTTGATGCAACGGTGCAGGCAAAAAAAAACAATGCCCAGAAATATTATGTTTGAATGGCAT